>NC_056730.1:334617722-334705222 GCF_019279795.1 Protopterus annectens
CATCCTGCAGGGGTAGTATGTGACACATGTGGTGGGTAAAACACCTTGAATGTTGTGTGTGGTATGTGATGTGGATGCCCCATGAGCCTCAGTAGGGATACAATGGGAACAAGCCTCCCACCCACTGCTAGTTACAACAGCAGTCCACGTCCTGAAGGTGCCTGGCCTGGAGGCTGAGCAGGAGGAGCATGTAGACCCGGTGAATGTGTACTGGGTGCCTCAAGGTGATGTAGCACATCCACATGTGTCTGTGGAGCCTGCAATGGAACAGATCCTGGTCCTCACCTCAGGGTCAAGACCATGTCTGTGTGTGGCCCCCCCGGGGGGCAACATCCCCTGGGTTGGTTCCACCTGAAGGTACTGCTGAGCCAGTACATGAGGAGGCCCCAGGGTGGGTCCCACATGGGATGTGGCCTGGTAACATGGGCAGATGAGATTGGAGAGGTGGTTCTGCTGGCAAATATTCCCTAAACATGCTGTTGTGTCACTGTTATAGAACATATGTGGGTAGTAATAGTCTACACAATCCCAGAACATGTCCAACAGCATGCATAGATATCCCCAATAACACAGAATGTCATATGTGCAGCAATCACTTAGCAAGCATACCACAGGCATATATGGAACCATGTGGCCCTGACAATGACATGCAGGTGAATAGTCTGTAACAGGCCATCATTGATAATGTCCACACAGGAAACATGGCTACAAACACATAGCACAAAGTGTGGTACAATACAATATCTGTCCCACTGGTAGGTAAGCTGTAGCCATACCTATTGAGTTGCGTGTACAGTTTTTTTGTCACTGATATGGTGGGGGATGACAGAGATGTGTATTAAGAACTGTGGTAACCTTGTTGTATGAGTTGCTCACACCTGTTTCCATCTTTATGTCTTTCAGGCAAGATGTCACATGGACGGCTCCCTGCTTACTCAGCTGCTGAGAATGAAATAGTGCTAAGCCACCTAATACAGCACTTCCCTGTCCTGTTTTGCCGGGCCGACCATGAGCATCAGGAGTGGACCACCCTGTGGAATGACTTAGTCCACAGGGTCAATGATGTCGGACTGCACAACTGCAGTTATAAGCAGGTCCATCATCATTGTTCTGACCTGCTTCGCAATGCCTGTCGGCATGCTGCTGTAGTCCAGGAGGATCACCTCGCAACAGGGGGGGGGCCATGCCATCCATCCCCCCGACACATCTTGAGGAGCTCCTCGCCAGCCTCGTGGCACCTGCCCATCTGCATAGCCAACAACTGCCAGACACCATTGTGGAGGTGGGTGCTACCCACACTCTGGGTGAGGAGCATGCAGATAAGGCCACAGGGCACATCAGTAGACCACTGTTGCGTATGCATTCACATCTGTACATGTAGATCATGCATATCTGACATGTCATAGATATAGTTTGTTGTCGCATAGTAGTGATGAACAGATGTGCATATGTCATAGTATTGTGGACATGTTGATGTACTGTAATGCTGCACTCACTCTGTGGTAATGCCACAGGTGTGGCCACTGACACATGTGTAGGCTTTACTTGTCAAGCATCTGCAAAAAGGCTGAAGGTGGCGAGGGGGTCTCAGCATGGCACACCAGTGCACTGCAGCAGGGATCCTAAGGATGCTAAGAATGGCTGTATTTGCACACAGTCAGGTTCAATAACTGCGGCAGAGGTAACCCTACCTCCACAGCAATAGTGGAGGCAGTGTGTGAACACCAAGGGATGTGCACATGAGTAGACCTTGCAATCATGCAGATTTGGGGGACATGTGTAGGGCAGACTGAACATACACTGGCAAATACAGATGGCCCATGCTAGTATACCCCTGCCAGGAGTAGTGACTACTGTAGTACATATAAAAATAAGTGCAACAAACCATCATGATAAGGGTGTGCACACATATACACACATAGAGTGTATGCATCGTGGTCAGCATCTGCACAACTATCACATTCCGTAGACACTGCATATGAATGTACAGGACATATGTCACATATCAGGCTCATGTACTGTTAATATATGTGGTGATGTGGTCCCATGGCAGATCAAAGAAGGGTGCGTCATATCAATAAGGGTGTCTACACTCCCCATAGGCACTGTATGCTCTGACGACTGTCAGTCTAATAGTATTGGATTGGTTATACATGGTCCACTGATGTTGACATCTGTGAACTAAACATCAGGTATTTACAAATGACATCTGTCCACGTATCATCCCACATATCAATAAGGGTGTCTACACTCCACATAGCCATGGTATGCTCTGATGGATGTCAGTGTAATAGTATTGGATTGGTCATACATGATCCACTGATGTTGGGATCTGTGAACCAAACATCAGGCATTTACAAATGACATCTGTCCACATATCATCCCAGGTATGTGTTGCTGAAAAGCATAAGGGCTGTGAGCATTAGAGCTGACATAACTGACACAGTACTGCACATTCAGCAATGGGTTGTACACCTGTGAGGTTTGGTGCACAGTACATGGCAGGGTGCAGAACAGGTGCACAGCAATACTGTGTACATGGGTGCCTTGGTATCCAGGGGAAGGGGCATCACCTACTAATACAGCACATGCATCACACACACATGTATACTGTTGCTATCATGGATTGACTATAGCTGCACTGCATGCTGTTGTGTACCATATGTTATGCATGTTGACAGATGGGTAATAGGAGGACTGTGTGTACTATCACTGTACAACCTCACCTGTATATATGTGTGTGTGTGTGTGTGTGTGTGTGTGTGTGTGTGTGTGTGTGTGTGTGTGTGTGTGTGTGTGTGTTGATCAGTGGTTATTTTGTCTGTAGGGTCACTCTGGTGAAGTGGAGGGAAGTTGATGCATGTAGGATTCATGTGTGTGTGTTTGTGTGGGTGTCTATGTATGCATATGTGTGATTGTGGGTTTGTTCATACAGTAGTACTTCCCTTTGGGATTATGCAGTACATGGACATAGAACAACACATGACACACCAGGAATACTTGTCATGTATGCAATCACAGGACAGCTGATACTATAATATGGTCTGTAGCATGGAACATGCATTGGGAGGGAAGGTAGACACCAGATATACCCTTAATATCACATTCAGCAGAGAGGTGACCGACAACCCACATATGCAGCACTACAGATGCATTGTGGAATTACTAGACAACACTAGGGAGAGTATCCATATATTACAGTTGTCACATGATAGGTTGATTGAGCAGCATATCTGGCATGTACTGAGCAATACTTACACATGACACTCCAGTGCATGAAATTATGGAGTGAAAAAAATAGCCCCTCACATATAGGGGCCATGCTCACGATGTCCAGACATATACGGGGTGAACACTGAAGGACAGCAGTGAGGCCATGTAAAACCACTCCACTCAGGTCAGGGAGCTAATGGAGTAGCAGGTCTTGTGTTGTGATCACTTGTCTAGGTATTTAGAGGAATGATACGTTAATGAGTGGTATCAATGAGAGTATGTTACTCAGTGTTATGCAGGATGGAGAAGGCATGGGAATAAATGTGGGACTGTCTATAAAGTCATGGACAGGTAGTTATTAAGGTGGTGTGTGTTTGTGTGTGTGTGCGTGTGTGTGTGTGTGTGTGTGTGTGTGTGTGTGTGTGTGTGTGTGTGTGTGTGTGTGTGTCTGTATATATGTGTACTGTTATGCAATGCTGTACAAGTCTTAAAGTGTGTTTCTTGTTTTCTCCCACAGGTGGTTAGGTGGTTCAGGTTCTCTCCTTCATGCAATCTGATGTTGGTGCCCATACAGACATCGAAGATGATGACAAGTACTGTTGAGGCACAGGTGGGGTTGTCAGGGGCCAAAACAGCAACATCATTTGACATCCCCCTTTTAGCCACCCCAACCCCACACACAGTTTCAGTGCCTATACATACCCCATCACCAGTGGCCATAGCGGAGGGACAGCTGGCGTTTGTTGGCAGTGCACAGGAGAGTGCGGTAACCATGCCTATTGTGTCTGGTCACAGCAGGCATAGTAGGATGTCGGGCAGGGCACCACATAGGCAGATGTCCCAGGGTGCTCATGGTAGGGCTGCTGGTCATCATGCCCCTGGCAGACGTGCCAAAACTGGTACCACCAGGTGCATATTTCAGTCTGTCATGGTGGCACAGGCACGTATGGAACATTACACCAGACAGGGCCTTAGACTGCAGAGGGCTGCTCTCACATCTGCAAGCGACAACTTCCATGAACTGTCTGGTGCCATCCGTGCTTATAACGAGCTTATGGATAGATGGTCTGGTGAGATGATGGCCCTCATTGACCGTGGTTTGTCCATGCTTGAACATGTGGTGGGAGTGTGTCGACGGCCGCGTGGATGTAGGCCAGCAACACCAACAGCTGGCAGTCAACATGGATGTCCTGGGACAACAAGGGGCTCCAATAGTGGAAGTAGCAGCCCCGGCACTGCGGGGGGGGGGGTACTGTCCACACCACACCACAGCAGGCCATGAGCATGTGGTCGTGGCCAGTCCCAGGAGGGACCTGGTTCCAGTGGACAACTGTCATCATCAGGGGAGAGTAGCACATCGAGGCCTGTACCTGGACATGCGCATGGAACCCCTGGCAGGCACAGTCCATGTGTCCATGGCAGGAAGCAGTGAACTGCATGCTCTGCCAGGCAGGCAGAACTTTGTGCATGCATACCCACATACTATACACCTAGGGCAACCCCATACTACACAAACCACATTACCATGCCCAGTTCACCTCATTACACCCCTCACCCACACACATGGTGTCAAAGCCAGGCTTTCAAGCCAGTTATTTTACATTAAGAGGGTTCGTGGTCTGCACTCTTGTGGGAGGAGAGGCTGGACTCTGCCCTTCTGAGCTGGGAATTTCTGGTTAAAGGCTTATAGTGCATGCATATCTGAACTGTTTCTTACTGAAGTTGGTGCGCCTTGTTTGCTGTGGCATAGACTGGATTCGGGCCTGCTGGATCTAGCTTTGTTTGTGTAACTTGAGCACTAATCCAGACATTCTCTAAAGTATTCAATGGTATTTATTACTGCTTGGTTGTAACTTGATTAAAGTGTAGCTATCATTCAAGTCTTTTGGATTAAGCACTTGGGCTTCAGACCAGTTGTTTTACATTAGGAAGGTTTGTGGCAAGCACTGTGGTGGCAGGACAGGTAGCTTTCATCCTTCTAAGTTGGGAACTGCTGATTGAGAGCCCAGTGTCCAAGTGTATTAGTTCTGGTTTAGGCACTTGGGCTTCAGGCCAGTTATTTTACATTAAGAAGGTTCGTGGACTGCACTCTTGTGGGAGAAGAGGCTGGACTCTGCCCTTCTGAGCTGGGAATTTTCTGGTTAAAGGTTTATAGTGCCTGAATATTTGAACTGTATCTTACTGAAATTGGTTCACCTTGTTTGCTCTAGCATAGACTAGATCCAGGCCTACTGAATCTAGCTTTGTTTATACACTTGTTGTTTGTTTGCTTGTTATTTCCTGGAAGCTAATTCACCTAATACTCAACTTCTCAGCTTCTGTGGATCACTAGTGATATCTGCATTGCTTACTGTACTTATTTCCTTGTTTCACTTGAAAGAAAGTTACTGTTTGTCGTTTTGCATTTAGTTACTTGTATCACATTGCACTCAAGTTACCTGGCACTTGCTCACTAAAGCAATTATATAAGTCAGCACTAAAATTAAAAGCACTACACCCTCACTCCCCACTGGCCCTTGTTTTCAATTAAGGATTTCCCAATATTATTCTAGCATGTCCAAAGGTCAGTTGTCAATCTCTCTCCGGTCCAGCTGGTGAATCTGGGAATCTTGAGGCAATGTTATAACTGCCTCATGTACACAGACAACCCTCTCCTCCTCCCACATAACACAAATACTTGCGAGAGATGCAGCTATTTAGCCAAACTGGAGGCTGAGCTCTCTCAACTCAGGACTGGCAAGACCAGACAGGAGGAGAAGGCAACTACACACACCACAAAACCAGCCTCACATAATGCTACCACTCCACTGAATCAAACACATAAACACACAAAGACATACTGGAGGCTCTGAGTAAAATTTACCTAAACAGCAGAGGCCTCCAAAGCAGACACCCAAACAACTGCTACCTCAAGACACCCCACAAGCAACACATAAACCACAAAAGCAGTGTGCAAAGCAGTCACAGCCCTTAAGGCCAAATACAACACCAAACATACTTGTCATAGGTGACTCCATAGTCAGACACACTGTCGTCCCACTCACCAGGCTGAACAAGGAGAGGGTCACAGTAAGCTGCCTATCGGGCGCTAGAATCCGCCACATAACACAAGCACTCGGGTCACTCCACAGCAAGTACAAATATGACACAGTCATTGTCCATGCTGGTGTGAACGACCTGAGACGTACCTCCCTGGACTGCATGAAAAGAGACATAGAGGAGCTCTCTGATTATGTAGCCCAGGCAGGTATGACCCTAACCCTGAGCAGTATCCTTCCTTCACCAAGAATGATGCCACAATATAGAGACAAGATGATCAGCTTTAACAATTGGCTTAATGACTGGTGTCATTCAAAGGGGATCCAGTGTCTGTCTGCCTGGGATGACATGCTTGACAAGCCACGCTGCTTCATGAGGGACGGCTTGCACCTGTCACCCTGGGATTCGGATATTGGCTAAGGCTCTTGCCACCCCATACTGCCTTTTTTAGGCAAGGCTCAAATTCTAAACCTACCACCCTAGAAAACAAAAATGGGAAGAAATTGAGGGTAATGCTGCTCAATGCCAGAAGTCTAAATCTCAAAATGCACACTCGAGGCCCTTCTCAGTATGGAGAACATCGATGTCTGTGCTGTAACTGAAACCAGGTTCAAGGCTCCTGAGAGCACCCGGCACTATTAGGTTTTACCTCATATCATGCGTTCCGCCCCAAAACCGGACCACTCCACAAAGGAGGGTGTATCCATATTCATAAAGGATACTCACACCTCCAGGTTGGTAACAGCATGAAGCTTGGAAACCATCCAGGTGCAACTAACAATAGGCAAAACTGCTCTACAAATTGTAGCATGCTACAGGCCACCCTCTCAAACTCAGGAACCCCACACAGCCTTCCTGAAGACACTGGAGGGTATAAATGTATCTCCAAACACCATCATATTGGGTGACTTCAACTACCGAATATAGACTGGGAACATTACTCAAGCCCTAACTTTCTAGCCCAACGGTTCCTGGAGTTCATAAATTCAAATGCCATGGAACAGCTAGTCACTGTTCCCAAGAGGAGAAAATATACTAGATCTCATTGTCACAAACATGGGGACAAAATGCTCCACACGGAAGTATATCCCTCATTGGTGAGATCTGATCATAAACTAATCTCACTGGAAATCCACATCCGCCCCACCCCAAACAAAAAAGACCATAGTGAAGAACTTCTCTAAAGCAAACTTCACACTACTCAAGACTGGTGTGGTATCCTTCAAGGCCCCTGAGTCAGAGGAAACCACAACCCAAGCTCTGGAAGCCCTTACAAATGCCTTCTATGAACACCTCCAGGACTGCATGGATCAGGCAATCCCAAATAAAACCAAGACTCTTTCCACAAAGGGCAAGCGTCCAGTCTGGTGGACCCCAGCCATTAACAAACTTTACAATAAGAGGAGAAAGCTATTAGATGGTGGAACAAAATCCATAAAGCGGAGCTCACCCCTGATCATTATTAGTAAAAAATCGAGCACTCATAAAATCAACTAAGGCCAATTTTGAGAGAAAAATTGCCATGGATTCAAAGGACAATCATAAGGCCTTTTTCAGCTATGTTAGGAACCTGGGTGGAAACTCACAGATATGCTCAGAATTAGTCCAAAATGATACAAAATCACTGAACCCACAGACATTGCCAACATACTGGCAGACAGGTTCAGTGCAAACTTCACCCTCTCCCCCTAAAGGAGAGATAACTATCCCAGCCGAGTGTAGCCTCCCGGACATCTCAAATGCGCAGGTGAAAGCTGCTCTCTCTAAAGCTAAAAACACAGCATCAATGGGACGGATGGTGTCCCGGCTGTGTGCTACGAGCTAAATGAGGAATTAAACCCGCACATAAGGCAGCTGTTTAATCTCAGCCTTACCACAGGATCGTGCCCAAGGGTGGCGTGCGGCAACTGTGGTCCCACTCCACAAAGGTGGCGCCTCTACGGACCCTGGTAATTACCCCCCCATAAGCTTAACAAGTCTAGTCTGCAAAGCTATGGAGAGGATCATAATGGAGCTCATAAACAAAGATATAGGGGACTTGCAGACATTGGACCCGACCCAGTTTAGCTTTGTCAAGGGAAGATCATGCCTTTTGAAATTGGTCGACTTCTTGAAATAGTCACCAAGGCCATTGATGAGGAAAGGCAGTCCATACAGCCTACCTTGACCTTGCAAAGGCTTCGACACAATACCCCACTCGGGTATTGTAGAAAAACTTACCAGCTTAAATGTAAACCCATATGTCACAAGATGGGTTGCAAACTGGCTTAAGGACAGAACCCACAGGGTTAGAGTTGCTGGCGCTGTGTCAGACTCCAAGCCAGTCACAAGTGGTGTCCCACAGGGCTCGGTCCTTGGCCCCTATTGTTTGGCATCTACTTCTCAGAAGTACAGGCCAACATGGGAGGACTTTGGCTGACAAAGTTTGCAGATGACTGCAAACTGGGCCATAGTGGAAAGTGCATCGGACACTGATATCCTTCAGAAGGGACTCACGGAAACAGATAGCTGGTGCCAGAGCCATGGCCTGAAGTTAAGCGCCAAAAATGTATAGTCATACCCTTGGAAAAACAAGGTAACCCCAAGCTACCATATAGGTGGCAATCCACTAAGCACAGAAGGCGTTATCAGGGACCTGGGGACCCAGGTTGACAGTGGCCTTTCTTTTGACACTCACATTGCTAAAGTGGTTAGAAAGACCTTCTACATTGCCCACCTGATCATGAAGGATTCACATCCAGATCTAGTGAGGTCATTGTTCCCTGTACTCTTCACTTATTAGACCAATGATCGAGTACAATGCCCCATTCGGGATGTATCTCACCCGACATCTGCAGCAATTGGAGACCCCAAAGTTCCTCACCAAAAGGATAAAGGGACTCCAAAATCTGTCATATGCTGCCAGATTGAAGAAACTCCAGCTCTATTCAGTGCATACCGTCTGCTCAGAGGTGACATGTGCCTGACATACAAGGCCATGTCCAACCCGGAATTAATGGACATGCTCCACCTCAAAAATCCAAATCCACCAAAACCACTAGAGCAAGCGACTTAAACCTTAGCGGATATAAATAGGGCGTGCTGGAGGATAGATTTATCACTCAGAGACTCCCTATGCTGTGGAATAAAATCCCGGTCCATGTGAGGCAGAGCACCTCGCTGACTCTGTTCAAGAGAAATCTAGACCTGTGGATGGGAGATCGTAGGTTTACCCCGGGAATCATCTCTGGGTCACTGCTGGACAGAGGCACAACAAACTAATGGGCACAGTATTTTTTCATATAAGGGGTGGCGTAAGCCACAATAATTTGGGCTAGGCTTATAAATGCCTTAGGGCAGATAGCCTAGTATAAACCTATGAACCTATGAACCTATGAAATGTATGGATCACCCTCAACCCCTGGCAAACCAACAACACACCCTGTGCATATGATGATACCAGTGCCACATCCCTGTCATCCATAACATCGATGCAGGGACAGGCTAATATGGTTCAGATGCACACGGTGACTGTACTACAGTGTACCAAAGTACTGCAGTGTAACATGTTGCCAGGAGTAAAGTTTAATGCATACATGTCAGGTAGTGTGGCCATCCAGCAATGATGCATTATATCTGTTAGTAACACTGGTTGATTGTGGTCTCCATAATGTTATCCATTTGTGTTGTACATGTACATGTGTCGGCAGGAGGATGGTCTGCTGTCATATTCCACAAGGGGTATGGCACTGTGGTGACACCATGGCTGTGACATATCTGGGGTACAGTTGAACACATGTCACAGGTTTGTATAACAGTTATTGCCTGTGCCACATGGACAGGTGACCCGCTGGGACATGTATAGTCTGCAACCTGATGTAGACCCATCCACATACATGCACACTCTTACTTGGCAACACTGGGACTAGACCCCTACCTAGGTATGTAGTGCTACTGAAGTGTGTAATGGGGGATGTAATGGGTGTATATAGACAATACATAGTGTGACATAGTTTATTAGGTTTCATAGGTTAGTACTAAGCTAACTGCCCTTGCGAGCCATTTTAAGCCTAGCCAATTATCCCTTGTGAAACTCAAATGCTGCACCTTGTGTTTGTAAGACAAACACCTTAACCATTAGGCCACCCACCCACATACCTTCATATACACATTGACAGACACATAACAGGCAGACACATGTCTGAGAGACCTGGGCCTATCGCTGCTAACTAACCTGACCATGTGTCCAATTTATTGCAGGTAGGCTGCACACAGCACATGCATAACTGGGCTGGATTGTGGTATCAGTTATTTGTATGGTTGATGGTGACACTGGTAACCATAAAGTGGTACATGGGACATATACCAGGTGTACCTTGGTGTAATGACAGTGTACACAGCACCCACATCCCCCAGTGGATATTGTACTCCCTGAAACCCATGATGACACTCTGACATACCCACCATCACACATTGCCCATGACTGTGATACAACCCATTGTATATCCCAACAGTGGAACTACAGGGATATGCATCTAATGCACATCCCACATGCATAGTAGGGTGTTGCATTGTCATGTCTCACCTATGGGCAGCAACAACACTATCTGTACTACTGTGTGGCAATGGGTATTGTAATAGGAGTATGTGGCCTCGGAATGCTGTACCCTACAGATATATGGACATGCACACATACACACACTTGCCAGAACTCAATTGGTATCCCATGCCTATTGACCCATTTGTACAACACTGTTGTGCTGGTACTGCAAGGCTCATGTAGCTGGTAGGGAGAGGAGCGTAACAGGGTACATGTAATGTCCCATACAGCAGCAGCCACAATTGACTAAGGCAATGGGTACTACAGTGGTTGTGAAGGCCCTCATGGAATTCTCAAGTACAGATGTGCTAACACACAGACACTGCTATACTCAGTAATGCACATGTACACGTGTCAGTACTGGGGTGCATGGCTGCAGGTGGTCATAGCTGTGTACCTAGCTATTATCCATGGAGAGATGGGTTGTGTAGGGGTTGTGGGTACAGTGGTATCCTGCTACCTGCCATGTTGCAGCAGGCAATCTATCGACAGACACCACTGTGGTGACCCTCAGGGTGAGAGTGACATGCATCAGCCAATCCTCTGGGTGCCTCCTGCACATGGCCACTGAGGTGATCAAGTTGACATGCATGCAACATGTATTACAACACATGGTTAGTGTCTGTGATGGAGACCTGTATCCAAGCATGTTATGCTGACTGTGGTAGTGTAGTGGAGGTACCCACTGCATGTGGTGCATACAGGGTGTTGTCTCCTACATGTGCCAGTTCTTACACAGCTGGGCAGACATGTCAGTGTCAATCAAGCATAGGTTGCCTGTACATATCCTAGCTGGATACCTGCCATCTGCACATATGTACAGGGACTGACAGTCATCAGCTTGGCAAGTAGCTATGCAGCAGGATGAATGTGTTGACAGATAAGACATTTGACAACAATATGCATGCCATAACTACATTTTGGAAGCCCTCACTAACATGTGGTGTACAGATGGTAGTTTACAGTTACATTCCACATGTCAGATCATTATCCAGTAGGGGATATATACTGTGACACAGCTCACACACCAGGGATACAACAGGGAGGTCTCAGAGTCCAGCTATGACTGCAGGTGTGCCTGTTATCAGTACTACATTTAGCACTCTACTCTTGCTTAGGAAAGCACTGTCAACAGTAGTACCGCCATGATACACTACATGTCTGCGTGACAACACGTACCCTGGGCTACTACCCCTGTATGTAATACATTCACATGGATAACAGTGCTGTACAGGCTTCATATACTTGTGTGTCCCAGACATGAAACTCACACCCCTTGCTACTGTAATGATAGCACATAGGTGCATGTATTGTACATGGCATTACATACACTTATTACAGATGTCATTATCCTACTATGTCATTGGACTAGGTGGTGTGAACTGGTTACCGGGGGCTAAGCCATGCACATATCAGATACATACTTTGCGATACGTCTGGGATGGTATACACAACTGTGATGTTTACACATGACAGGAATATGGATATATACATATACATATGCTGATATATGTCTACATGTACATACACGTATATTCATACATATGTCTGTATACACATCTGTATAGTGCATCATATATATGGCCATGTGTAGATTTCTTTGTATATACATATATATATATATATATATATATATGTGTATGTATATATAGATATATGTATATATAGTTATATATGTATGCACATCCTATGTGTACAGATATGCCTATTTATGTAGATATCTATAACTATATGTGTGTACATATCTATTCTGATATACCTATTACTGTCGATATATATGTAGATATCCATAAGTATATATTCATATGTATCAATATCTGTATATGTGTAGACATATATTACTGTGTAGATGTATATATTTGAGTGTTTATATATATATATATATATATATATATATATATATATATATACATGTACATATATATATATATATATATATATATATATATATATATATATATATATATATATATATATATATATATCCATCTAAGTATGTTGATATGTATGTATATATCTATATAGATATATATAGATAATTATATGTACATATATGTTCATATGTCCAGAACATGGAGTGGAGTCCTACCTCTGCCCCAATAATCCAAACGTCTTAGTGCAAGGGGATGTCAGGTATGTATTGCAGGTATATATGTAGACTGTTGCTACTATAATATGGTTTGTCTTAACAGACATGTTGTGTGTGTGTGGGGGTCACATCTGCTTTTAACATATGTGCCATTGGCTACTGACAGACATCTAAGGACATCATAGCACAGTACCACTGCTAGCACAGTAATGATCCTGTGGACTACAGCAGAGATATGGCCAATAAATGTGGACAGTCTGACACACTCTGGTCAGTCCAGAGATATACACAGAACCCCTCAGTGCAGGACATGTGGACCAAGCCTGACAATGTGGATGTTAACAGCCATGTAGATGGGTATATCACATAAATACTGGAATACATATGCCCACATAGGTTATGCATTCACACACTCCTGTCTGTCCTGACACATAATAACTGCTGGTGCAAAGGTCACATGGCCACATGCTACCCACTAGTTAGTGATATACATCTATACAGCATCCCATTGCTTTGACAGAAATACATGACAGTTATGGTGGCCCAGCAGCAGTACATCTGGCAAATATCTGGACATAACATCACACTGGGTAAGTATATTAAGCTGCTAAGCATTTAACAGAGCACTGTGCAAACTACAGGCAGACTGCCACAACACTGGCCTACATTTCTTATGGGGGACTACACATGTACCTGCAACTATAGCAGGCTCTACAGGCATGTCACAGCACAGAGTAACAGACACCTGTGTGAAAGTGCATACCCACAACCAATGTGAACACAGCCACAGCCACATATGGTAAGCTAGCTTAATATTACAGCATATGGACTGTCTGATCACCACCATCCTCATATGTGCCCCTCGCACACTAACCCTACATATACTGGCCCACTACACAGTGTGGTCCAATGCCTGTCTGTGGTATGAGACATGTGTGTGTTTGGCCCTACAAACATGTAAGCTGATAGGGTACCATACACTGGAGCAGCATGTAACATCAGATAGAACAGGACCAAGAACAATGACATCTACCACAGTCTGTACAGAGGCAAAGGTACATATTTACAATACACACACTGTCAACAATCACCATAAGTACACAGACCTCAGTACTGTACACACAACCACAGAATTCCCAGGTTAAGTCCTCAAATATAACCCCTACTATACATAACATGTGTAGCAGTCTGATATCTCACTGGCTTATCAGATATGATGTGAATAAATAATGGTGTACAGAACATATGCACCTCTTACTGCATGACATATGTACAAGAGTTTACAGAGTTGTGGCTGGAGGCACAAACACAGGGCCAGTATTGACATGTTGCTGTGATAACCTCATACATTTACTGTTGTAACAGGGTTTGTTGTGACATATGTCCTATGAGGGATATGAAGTCAGTAACTCTCATGGCTGTCACCATGTACTGACTGCAATCCTCACACTATGCTTCTGCAGTTCTCAGATAGATGTTCTGTGAGTAACACAAGAAAAAAAAGGCACCACACACTGCCCAGTCTGCATATGACCCTACAGATGGGGGTTTCCTCAAAAGCATAGCACTGTCATGACAGGTATTAAAACATGTAGACCAGCCATATCCACACACACCCCATTAAACCGACATTACTCCAAATGCAGAATAGCAACACTTGCATTCTGTAGTCATGTCAGGCACATCCCTCTCCTATGTGTTGGCTTGTTTCCACAGTGTATGTTGTTAGAGGTAAATCCCAAATCCATCCTTGATGCTGTTTGCCAAATGCCAAATCTAGGTCCTGCGCACAGTGAATGAAAAGGCCAAAAACCAACATGATGTTCCTAGATATTGGAGTGTGTTTCCATGCAATTGGCTATGGGAATGTTACCACAGCTGTTCCACATGCAATCAGCTAGAGGAGGGCTGCAATTCATGCAGAGACCATCAGCTGATCATAAGCATCACTTATAAAACACAAGCTGCTGCCTAAGCAAAGCAGGTGTAGTTTTCCACATCCACCAGAGAGGGAGTGAGAGTGATAGACAGAGACAAAGTAAGTCAGGGATGGGGTGGGAGAGTAAAACCTAAGCATGTTTGTGTCACACACCTACCAGTACAGGGTTTCAAATCCCTGTGTGACTATGTATTGTTATCATATGTCTATGCAGTTATTGCATGCACCACATAGCTTACATGATGATGAACTGACCAAATATATATGTGACGGCGAGTGACATCTGCAACAGTGATATGGTAGTGATACGGTAGGTGTAGTACACATGCCTGTCCACATGAACAGGTGTCAGTGTCAACACAGCCACACTCTGTCAGGGACTCACACACATTGACACACTTGGCAGGGACAGGAATACACTTTTTAACTAGTTAGTTTGCCACAATACAGTAATGTGCAGGTATCACATGCACCACTGGGGTTATCTGGAGGTTATATGAGCAAAGGATATGTGAAGGTGTCTGACATCAGACAGCATGCTTCTGTATGCCAATGGGAGTTGTAGTGAATGTGAATGTGATCAAAAGCATCATACACCACACACACAGACACAGGGTGCCAGTACTGACATGCATGCGTGCATTGCTTCACGGGTGTATAATGGTTGACTGTGCCAGAAGGCTATACAAGGCTAGGTGAAGGGTATACCTTGGCATCAGGCCACATGACAATGGTCTGCAGTGTGGCTCAGGGGTGTAGTATATGGATTGGCCCACACAGGTGGGTATTGTATTCACCATCCAGTCACCAGGGTAACTGTTGTGTGTGGCCATTGCTGTGCAATGCTTGCCATGTATGTGTTCTTTAGCCCATGACATGGATGCTGTCTGGGATGTGCACACATTCTACATGCATTTACAGTGATATGTGGAACTGTACCTGGAGTGTCTGGCCCATGTTGTGTACACAGATTGTCATCAGCAGATGTGCCACTCCTGGCCTCATATGGTGGGAACTGGTAATGGACAGCAGGTTGACCCTGCACCTACACTGATAGCATGATACAGGTATTCCCTGGTGTCAGTGGCATCTGTCCATACAGGGCATGTGTTTAAGGCATGATATGTCCTTTGTGGGTCACATTTGATGGCACCACAGGTGTTGCAGGCGTCCAGTGGGGAACATAGGGAATGCACACTGTCTGCATGTACCTGCCTATTTTACTGATGGATAGGATGCCATGCCCTCTGTAGTCCACTGCAATCACACCATGGTTACTATCTGTGGGCAATATGCAGGGTACTACCAACATAGCGGTCGTTGCTTAGGCAAGTGTGTTTGTGTATGAGACATGGGTTGAGAGTGTTCACTGAGTAATATAAGGGTTGCTAACTTTGTTCTCCACGCCTTGATGTCACATGTAGGGGCATGGACTGGCACCCCAGCCTCTCACCTATTTCACATCTGTTATCCTTAAAAGGTGGACATTGTGACATATAATAGGGCCACCATATAAGACATTTGCAAAACCCGCTGAGTCCAGTTGTTACACACTCACAGCCACCTCCACACAGGATACAAATGACACACACACACACACACACACACACACACACACACACACACACATGGTTACTATCTGTGGGCAATATGCAGGGTACTACCAACATAGCGGTCGTTGCTTATGCAAGTGTGTTTGTGTATGAGACATGGGTTGAGAGTGTTCACTGAGTAATATAAGGGTTGCTAACTTTGTTCTCCACACCTTGATGTCACATGTAGGGGCATGGACTGGCACCCCAGCCTCTCGCCTATTTCACATCTGTTATCCTTAAAAGGTGGACATTGTGACATATAATAGGACCACCATATAAAACTCCAAACCCAATGCTGTTCTCAGTACCACACCACTCACCACCACCTCACACAAATGACAAACACACACACACACACACACACACACACACACACACACACACACACACACACACACATACACACTTGCCATGTCTTGGATTAGAACTCCTACCTAGCTAGTTTATTACACTTCAGCATTACACAGTTATAGGACGCACCATTTACTGGAGTATTCCTTCCCCAAAAGTGTATTTCACTGGGAATGACATCAACAGGCTTGCCAAAAAAGGTCAGTTGAGGTTGTAGTGACTGTGAATGGCCCCAAAAGCACTGCACCCTACACAGACAAAGAAACACACACACAAACATCCCCACTTGCCATGTGTGGGAATAGAACCCCTGCCATAAATATTATATCACACTACAGCATTATGATGTTATAGGATGCACCACAGAGATTACTGGGCTACTTTTTTTCCCAAAGGTGTATTTCACAGTGAATGACATCAGCAAGCTTGCCAAAGCAGGGCATTTGAATTATAGTGAGTGTGACTAGCCTAAAAAGCATTGCTCCTACACAGACAGGGGCACGCAGTTGCCATGTCTGGGATTAGAACTCCTGCCTAACTAGTTTATTACACTACAGCATTACGCAGTTATAGGACACGCCACAGAGATTACTGGGCTACTCCTTTCCCAAGGGTATATTTCAAAGTGAATGACATCAGCAGGCTTGTCATAGTAGGGCTATGGGGAGGGCAGTGTGTGTGCATGGGCCATAACTCATTCATCTAGAGGTAGACACACCACACTCAGGTTCATGCAGGTTTATATTCTGTGGGTACATGTATACAACTGCTAGATGACTACTGCCTTGTACAGTCAGGTTGCACAGCTAGCACTTGCTCCACAGAGTCTGTAATGCTGAGGGATACCAGTGGCTAATATCTACAGTGAGTGACATTTACACATCATGTGGTTGTAGCCATTTGGCTGTGTGCTGGGTGGGGCAGGCCTCATGATGGAAGGCTCTTTGTCACTGCCACTCTCTTCCACATATCTATGTATGTGTACCTTTAGCATATTATAGTGTGTTGTCCTTGGATATATGTTTGTATTCCTATCCAATGTGCGTGCAAAGCATGACTGGTGCATACTGAGGACTGTATGCACTAACATCTGCAATTGTCAGATATGTATGGTCCACTGTTGTTGGCAGACATGGGCTTTATTTAAGTGTGTGAGCATGTTCAGTATTACCTTTCAGTATGTTGTTGTCTGACATTGCCTTCATTTCTCTGTGTGTGTGTGAGCATGCCCAGTATGCCCTTCTGTATTGAATGTGTGGATCCATTCCAGGTAGTTTGTACTCCAGTGCAGACCTTTGTGTTCTACACCTACAGGTAGCAAACTGTTTCTGCAGGTTATCTGTAGATCAGTTGGCAATATGGGGTCACACTGTGCAAGGGATAGAGTGTACTGTAGGTGATTGTGTCTGTGCTGCTTCTGCTACATGGTATTGGTGTTAGCAGAGATATTCAGACATGTGTACTGTAATACACTGTGATGTTTTATGTCCTCAAGTACTGTCAGGTGGACAGTTTTGCTCACAGTGATGTCCTGGGGAACACAGGGTGAATGCAGCTGTGTCCAGTATTGTGGTCAAACACCTACATATTCATGGAAAGTTATGCCATTCTGGAGGGGGAGCTGCTGTGTCTGTGTATCCAGTCCAGCACCTTGGTACAGTGCTGGAAGAGGATCCCATACTTGTACATCCATCGACATGACAGTATGGCCTTATCTTGCTGTGGAAATACCTTACAGCTGTACAGATTCACACAGGTTACCTAGAGGCAGGGTTCATAAGTCAGGACATAACCCCTATTATGGTGTATGGGTAGGTTTGTAGCCACTCATTTATGTGTTTGCAGCCAGGGATAGTATGTGCACATGGCTATGTGAAACCACAGCCACTGCAAATCCAAATGCCAGTCAACCAAATAGCAGCAACAGCTAAAAGCAAAGACTGAAGAATCTGGTAAAAATCCGTATCCAAATACTCAATATATAGAATTTAATGTGAGACTGAGCACTTTCACCTTACAAGGCATCATCAGAGTCAAAAAAAAGTTTTTTTCACCAAACTTGTCTTGATAAAGCTGAACTGTCAACGAATAAAGACAATTTTGTGTATAGTGATAATTTTGAAGAACATTTATCAGCTGTTGAAGATGAGGTTTTTTGGATGTACCTCACGGTCTTCGGAGATCGGAGAGACTTTTGAATCAGGGAACAATGACAAACTATTATCCCCAGAAGGGATTTTACAAGGGGAGGGGGGGTTATCGCAAATGAATTTGAATGCAACTGTTAGCCATGACTTGACTGTAGGTATTTCCAATGAGCCTTCGTTTGTTAATAATGATGTATTTCAATTTAGTTGTATGTTAAATGAAAGTAATTGTATTAGTTGTAGTGATGGTTCTGATACATTAAGTCATTATATTACATGTGCTGATTTGTTTTTGACTAACAATACACCCTTGGTTAGTGAAAATACCAATGGTAATGAAGCTATTGAGGTTAACATTGATAACAGCTTTGGTAGTAATACAGAAGAATTGCAAAATGATTTTGCGTTGGATATATATCAAGGTATGAAGTGTAACATTTTAAAGCAACAAGGCTTCACTATTTACAATTATACAGAGGCAGTGATAGGGGATACACATTTTGAATTATTTACAAAGGGCCTTAGCTTTGTTCCTAGTTTCAAATTGGATATTGCACATATTTTGTCTAATTTAAAACTATATGTGAGGAGGTTAAACCTTCAGAAATATTTTAGTGATAATAAGTCATTTAATATAGATGAGGCTAATATTCAAAAACCTTTACTTAGAAGAAAAAGTACCTTTATCCCTCCTACATGTCCAGAATTTATTGCTTTTGAAAAGTTATTGGAGTTTGAATATAGGAGAATTTGTTCATTGCCAAGTAAAATAACAGACAACTTGTCGGTTAAAGAAAGGGCACTTCTAATGGAATTGAGAACAACAAATGATATCAGGTGTATGAAACCAGATAAGGGAGGTGGGATGGTGCTTATGAATAGGATTGACTATTCCACCTTCATGACTAGGGTACTGGATGATCAATCTACTTACTCCAGAGCATATTCTAAGATTGATTTGTTTTTGCAGGATGCACTTTTTCAAGGGGTATTAAATGAAACTGAATTTGATTTTTTAACAGTAAAAAATCCAACTTTGCCATGTATATTTGGCATACCCAAGGTGCACAAAGGTATTCAGGACTTGCAATTTAGGCCCATTGTGGCTGCCAGGGGTTCTAAGACAGAACCCCTGGCAGCATTTGTGGATGAATGGACCAAAACAGCTCTAAAGGAAGTGCTTCATATTTTAAGAGATTCATGGCATTGCTTGGAGAGATTAAAAGAGGTTAGGAACTATACTGATCAGTATAATTTTTTAACAATAGATGTTGTTAACCTCTTTTCTGTAATTCCCCACGATGAAGGTTTAGAGCTATTTCTTTCTAGTCTGAACGTGTGTAAAACTATAGATAAATCTAGATTGAACTTGTTTCATGATTTGATGGAACTGGTTCTAAACAACAATTTTATCAAATTTGAGGGAGAGATTTACAAACAAAATTCTGGAGTTGCGATGGGGGCCAAATGTGCCCCGGTTTATGCCAATTTGGTATTATTGGCAATGGAAACGGCTTTTATATTTCCCTCAAGATATAACAATATTTTACTGTACAACAGATTTTTGGATGATCTGTTCATTGTGTGGAATGGTGATGAAGCATTAGCAGTAGAGTTTGTGGAGTACCTTAATGATACTACTGGGTTCTTGAAGTTTACTTACACCTGGGGTGCAGACAGTATTAATTTTTTGGATATAAGTATTTCCAAGATTGATGATGGGTTATCCAGTACCATTTACAGGAAGGAAAATTATTCTAACTCACTACTGGTTGTCACCCCTTCCATCAGCAAAAGGGGTGATCAAGGGCAGATGATAATTGGTGAGTAATGATGAGAATTTTAGGTTAGAGATTTTTAAATTAATTGGTATGTTATTGGAACGTGGGTATCCAATTAAACTCTTGTTAAGTGTGAAAAAGGAAATTTACAAGAAAAGGCGTACTATTTATTTTCCTATTTTGAGGGGAGATGACTCATTGGAAGTTGAGACTTCCCAATTTGACACAGCCACAAGTGGTAATAGCAATAAGGGACCCTGTTTCATTATGAAATACAATGATAAGTCCTCTGAGCTGTGTACGGTGCTGAGAAGTGCTTGGGATTATTGCTTAAACAATGACTTGAAAGCATTGGTGGGTAAGGAACTGGTGATAGTTTATAGTAGGGGTGAAAACTTGAAGGCTATCTTGGAAAGGAATAAGCCACACACTAGGTCTAGGATGGACAAATGTGGAAGATGTAAGAGTTGTAGGTATATTGCTGATGGCCCTTATGTGGTGATTTCAGGCTATCAGTATACCTTACCGTGCCCAGGAATTTGTAATTGTAATTCTAGGAATTTAGTATATGTGGCAAATTGTTCATCCTGTGATGCATTTGTTGGATGACAAACACCGTAGACTAAGAGATAGGATTCCTGAACATTTAAGATCTATAAAGAATAAAGACATACATAATGCTTTGTATCTTCACACTTTGAAATGTGACAGTTTTAAGAAGTTTGTTTTTTTTGTAATAGATCGGGTGTATGTAGAAAAGGGTGGCAATGTTAAAAACAGGGTGGCTTTGAAGAAGATGGAATGGCAGTTAAGGCTGAATGCAATGAGGTATCCGGGTCTGAATGACTACATTTCCATCAAGCCACTTTTGTTATATAGATCGCAAGTTTTATAGATTTTGCACATGTATATAACATCAATCAATTAATAGTAAGAAACTTTAGTAAAGTGTGTAGTTAGGTTTACATTTATAATAAATACCAATATATATAACAATAGGATTGAGTAAATTGTGGTAAGCATCATAACATCAATTTATATGAATGTTTTATTCACAACAGTTTTAGAATGAAATGTAGAAATGTTATTGTATGGAGTTAAGTATTTTTTATTTTTATACATTCCTGTATTTATATGTATTACAGTTGACTGAATTTTCTGAGATTATTATAGTTAGGATGATGTTAATTAACTTTGAAGGCTCATTGGTTGTTTTTAATTGTTTAATATGTAATGTGCATCTGTTTTTAGTATATATAGGGTGAGGGTGCATTCATTATTTGACTCTGATGATGCCTTGTAAGGTGAAAGCGCTCAGTCTCACATTAAATTCTATATATTGAGTATTTGGATACGGATTTTTACCAGATTCTTCAGTCTTTGTTTTTAGCTGTCGCTGCTATTTGGTTGACTGGTGTTTGGATTTGCAGTGGCTGTGGTTTCACTGTGTTATTTGTCTATACCCTATCTTGGGTTCTATTTTTGCACATGGCTATGTGCTGGACCTTCCACATTTTCTGCTGCCCATGCTTCCACCCCCCCATCTATTATTCTATCCTCTTCCATACATTATGCATACATTCTCTGATACTTTCCCCTATATTTATCACTTCATCACCACTGTGTTTTGGTGTTAGTCCACAGTTCATGCAGTGGGACATGGTGGACATGTTACTGTGGTTTGTCCACATGGCCTTGCATATGGCGTATGTGGACTGTGTTATGTTGTTGTTTGGGTGTCCATGACATAATATACATTGGCAGTATGAGTGAGACGCAGGCCTTTCACAGAGGCCTGTAGGCCATTTGTTGGTGATGCAGGCCAGCTGTAGCAGGGCGTTGCATTCTGTCAGTCCTACAGTCCCAGACTGCCATACAGTATATTCCCCTGGGGTGACAAGGGTAGGTGTGCTAGGTGTTCATGCCAATACTTTCTATCAGTATTGATCAGGTGGTGTGGATGTTGGCAGGGTGCTACTTACAACTAAGGACACACCTGCATGGGACACCTGCACTGCATGCTGCATTTTTTCACTATTGCCATACACTGGTGGTGGTCATATTGTACCCATTCCCAACAGCAGGGATACGACCAGAGAGATACCTGTGAGTGGTGTTTGGGTGAGTTGGGTGCATGTGTGCTATGGACACTACTTGCATCTGACTCACAGATATGCATGGGGAATTCCAGTTATGCTGGCCTGTTCAGGGACATCAGCCATTTCCCAATACATCAGTCCTATCACCTTTGTGATCTGCAAGTGTTCGACCAGACGACATCAGTATTCCCTACTACAAGCCCAGATAATGTGATGCATACCTTTATGCACAATTCCAAGGGTGTGTCCATTCCATGGTTACACATTATATACTGTATGTCTGGGGTACTTTTCACTGTGTACTGCTTGTATATCTAGCCCAACAGTCATGCCATGTCCATCTTTCAGATGGTGACACATATTACCACCATACATTTACAGTGGCTTACTGCTAGCATGTGTTATACTGGGGGGAATTGTCTTTGGCACTGCAGTTGTGAGGACTTGGCCCTGTCATCGACAGTAGTGGGCAATGGCCACCAGGTCAAACCTCAACATCCATACATACTGACCACTCTCACACAATATGAAGTACATCAACCTAACACACGCATACCTGCATATTGCACACATGCTACCATCTATCCTGCTACCTTGGCCACCTCAGGTCATCTGTGCTCCACTGGTATTACACCTATACATACATGTTACTACATGTCTACATCATATTGGAGGGGGGCACACCTGACTGTTACTACATTTCTACTTAGGATTGGGGGGGGCACACCTGACTGTTTCTACATTTCTACACAGGATTGGGGGGCACACCTGACTGTTTCTACATTTCTAAATAAGATTAGTGGGGTACAGCTGACACTTGTACACACTTGCTATGACTGTACTGGTATGTCAGATACTCCATTTCATCCTGTATTCTAACCTATCTTGCTGACTAGAGGCATATCAGTGTACTACAGGTTTGATTAACCAACATATCAGTTTCTGACTTCATACCCTTCGTAACTAACATACCACTGCCTGACCTGCTGTATTCTGTCTGTGTAAGCCTGGGGGGGTGGTTCCCCATAGCCATCAGTCAGAGACCTTAACACAGCCTTTGTTTGTGTTTGTCTACACCTGTCCTGCTGGCTGAGACTGTTGTTGGGTATGTAAACCTCCCTGACTGGCATGTGTGAGTCATATGGACACACATGTGTCCCAGCACATTTCCTGCTGTGGGTTTTGTCACCATGTGTAGTACCGGCTACTATGGTGTCACCAGTATTTGTTACAGATCTCATGGTGTCACTATAGGTGTCTACTATCTGCTGGCATCCCATTCAGCCACCCAATTCCCTTACATGCTCACATCCATACCATAGATACCTTCCTATTGCCTTCCTGTTTAAGCCCGGGGGAGCGTAGCACAAACACAGTGCTCAAATGTGCACAGAGCTGGTATTTCCTGGTTTGCCTTTTTTTTTCCTTTAAAACCTGGTGCGTGGCGCGCACACCCACTTAGGCAATGTAAAGAGTGCTAGGCAGCCTCAGACACACCCCCTTGCTTAAGGGCAAACCCGAGCCACAGGGCTCCAATCCACTTACAGTATGCCTGACACCCCCCTCATGATGTCAGCTAACTCCTAGGGTTGCTCCAAGCTATTCCTGCTCTTACACTGTTGGGTGATGACTAGCATACAGGGGAAATCTGGGATTCAGTATCATTCCCCTCATTTGCATAGGATTGCCTGCTGATGCATAGTTACAGGTCCCACAGTGAGCCTCCCCCCTTAGCAACCAATATTCACTGGCCATGTTGTCTTCTGCCTGCCACTGAGTATAATGCAAAATAGTGATTATGGTTAGAATATTTATTTAAGGTTTTTTTTTTACTTTTCACCGATCCCAATTGCTCGCTACTGCCCTATGCTTAAACAGCGGAGATCAGCTAAAAAAATAAAAGTAATTTTTTTTTATTTTTGCAACTGTTTTCCATGCCAATGGCCATATATATGGCCACTGGTATGGTTTCTACATAATATCCACGCTTTATTTGGGGCTGTCTTGGCTCCTTTTTGTAGTTTGCAGAAATGTACTCTGTTACTAACCAAGCACATTTCTGCAGATTACACTAGTCCTGCACGGCTGGCTTCCAGCTTCCTAAATCGCAAATTCAGCTCATTTGCATGGATTTCACCTGCAAATGGGGTAATCTGCATACAGGAGCTGAGTCTGTGCAGAACTAGTGAAGGAGCGCTCGTGCACGTCCCTGCAGCTTATTCCTGGATCGGACGGCAAACATATTGCCTGCTGGAGCTCCTGCACTAGTCCAGCATACCATGCAGAGCTTGCTGAATCCAGGGGATAGACAATTGAATGGGCAGCATCAAATTCTCCCCTGGTTTATATTGTGTTGCTGTCCTTGAGGCTATAGTGAACATTTTGAATATTGTTTATTGGCTTTGCTTGTAATGGTCTGCAGACTGATTGCCTAGTACTTGCCCATGAAACTTATTTATGCGTGACTTAGAAATAGTAACAGTAGTAAAAATAAACATAAATTGAAATCACCACTAACAAAGAGAAATAACTGGCCTCTCAAGCCACAGTAAATGTCTGCAAACTGGCAGATACATTGATCAATGTATAAATGCAGTAATCTATATATCTATATAGCTTTATATATATCTATCTATCTATATATATATATATATATATATATATAGAGAGAGAGAGAGAGCATGATCTATCTGTCTATATATATGTATATATATATATATATATATATGTGTGTGTGTGTGTGTGTGTGTGTGTGTGTGTGTGTGTGTGTGTGTGTGTATGTATGTGTATGTATAATATAAATATATATATATATCTATATATATATATCTATCTATATATATATATATATATATATATATATATATATATATATATATATATGTTGTGATGCCCCACCTCTGGTCCAGTAATCAAGGTGATTCAATCCTCACTGGCACCAGTGATGGACATTCAGTAAGAGAATAACAGGTATGCACACAGTATCTCCAGATGCAGCTTTCTGCATCAAGCACAATCAAGCAAAATTTCCCTTAACAGCACATGGGGAACACAGTCATTCCAGGGCTGTTCACTACCAACTGCTATATTCTCTCATCCTCTAGCCCTTCCCCAGGGGTCCATTCTCTGTACAGTATCCCTTTGTTCCAGTATACACAATCCCCTTTTCCTTGAGAATCAGGCGCCTCCCTAGCTACCTCCCTGAAGCCTTGTAATGTAGGGTCTGAGACCTGAGCCTGTCTGAACTCTGACTTTGTAACCCTTCCCAGCTCCCCTTCCACAGGAAGTCTGATATCCTCTGACAGCAGTGCCTCACTATCAGCCTAGGTAATACTACTCATCTCTGCCCTTGCAGTCACTCTGTCCAAGGGAATATCAGTACCCACCAGCAGCTGTGGCTCACCTTCAGTCTCACTATTACAGGGTAGCTCCCTCCCTGAAGTAGCCACTTCACCAGTATTGGCTTCAAGTGGGCAGTCTATCTGGGTCCCCCCAAGCTACCAGACCCACCTCCCTGTCTCCAAGCCTGACTGCATGTAAATGCATGCACACAAGGTACTGCATTATCAAAATCATTCCCTATCAGCATATCTGTAGGGACATCCTCAAATACACCTACTTGCTTGCTTCCTTTTCCACCCTCCCAGACAAGGAGAACCCTAGACAAAGGTATTTGGAATAGGGTTCCTCTTAAAGCTCTGATTGGAGTAGACTGCCCAAGCAAGTAATGCTCCTCTTTAGCCATTGCAGGCTTCACAAATGTAGGTCAGAGGTTGTGTCTTTCTTAGCAGCGGCCTGTTTCCCATCTACTAAGATAGGATATAACCTCTTGTGGTAGTTTGGTACCCTTGTTGTCTCCAGAAATTTACCACTGGCATTGTGTTATTCCCACTTGCTGGCTCCCCTAAGTTTGGTTCCCCACCATGCCTCAGTGGACATCTATATGATAGATGGCCCCACTGGTTACATTTAAAACATTTAACCCCTGATCCTAGCCTTGCATCTGAAATAGTGGCTTCCACTGTTACTGGTGGACTTGGTCGGGGTGGCTTAGACTGCCCACCATGGGTTCCCTTATATCAATGTGCAACACTGGATGTCCCTTTCCTGTGCAGTGATGCCCTTTTTGCTAAGTAGAGAGCCCCTTTTTTTCCCCAGCTCATCCACGGTGTTGCATTCCCTATCTGCCAACCAGATTCTCATATCCTCAGGCAAAGTGCTAAGGGCTTGTTCCCTCACCAAAAGGTCTGCCACCCCTTCAGAAGTGGTGACCTGACACCCACTCATCCACTTATGAAAATAAGTGCTTAACTCAGCAATATAATCACACACAGTTTCATCTGCCTTGCATCTATGCTCACAAAACTTTTTCTATAAGCTTCAGGTGTTAACTTAAAACACTGTAATAAACATTTATTTTCTTTGGTATAGTCTAAACAATCAATATCAGGCAATTCAGAAACTGCAGTTAGAGCTTTACCATGGAGTAAGGGGGTCAGCAACAGGGTACCCAAAGCCCTTGGTCAACATTATACTTTTTACATACCCTTTCAAACATATGAATAAAACTATCAAAATTATCACCCTCTGTAAATTGTGGAAGAAATTTACTGACCTTTATTACTTCTGGGGTTCAGTTATTCCCTTCCTCATTACCTCCATGACCCTGGTGAAGAGTCAGCATCTCTCTTTCATGTTGCCTCTGCCTCTCATTTTCTTCAGCCTCTAAATGCACCAGTCTGTCTGCTGATTTTGGTTTGACCTCCAAACACTGTAGTCTTTCTGCTGATTCTGATTCCAAACATTTGGACTCCAGTTTAAGTCCCTTTAACTCCAGATGGATTTTTAAGTCCTCCGAGGAAAAGTTGAACTGTCCTATTTCTCAGAGCTGTACATCCCCAATGCCAATCTGGTTGTCTTCCTGGTTGCTAGTCTGTGATGCAGCTGTGATTAAGGCTGCAATAATTTCCCCTTTAGTCAGGTTGTCATGCACCAGTCCTCTGACTTGGAACATCTCAGGCAATTATCTCCTTGTCAGCTTGCAATAATCCTCCACTGACATCCTTGCCTGTTCTCCCTGACTAACTAAGCTAACAAAAGTAAATAAATAAAACGATTGTGATATGAAACTCTGAATGTTCACCATGTGGCTGCTTGACAGTACAAATGCCTTCTTTAGTGAGAACTGCTTACAGGCTATATTAGTTCAGTATCCACACCACTGTTCACCAATATGTGATGTGGTGATCTCACCACTGCCAACCAATATGTGATGCCCCACCTTTGGGCAGCAATCAAAGAGCCTCAATCCTCACCACTGGCACCAGTGGGGATCATTCACAGGAGAGATAACAGGAATACACACAGTATCTCCAAATACAGCTCTTTGCATCAAGCACAATCAAGCACACTTTCCCTTAAGAGCACATGGGGAACACAGTCAGTCTGGGGCTGGTTTCTCCCTTTTTCTCCAGATCCCCAGTAAGACTCCCCACTGGCACAGTTATAGAGTTGAGATCTCAGCTGAGTGCCCAAGCCAAGACTTACAGTACCATCTCTGTCCAACCAGTGCTTCCTGTCCCTGCCCAAATAGCTGACACACACCCACTCTTTGAGGTTCAATTTACACACACACACACACACACACACACACACACACACACACACACACACACACACACACACACACACACACACACACACACACACCTGGGAAAGGCTGGCAGAGGTTTACTAGCTATGCCCCCTTCTACCCAGACTATAAAATAGCTATGACTGCCACCAGACACTCCTGCCAGCTACCTTAAGACTCTTCCAATGGTACCCAATATACTTAGTGAAATTAATATTAATACAAATGATAGTTTGACCAAGGGCAAGGCTATTAGGAGTGGCCCACACAGTGTCACCAAATAAATATTTAAATATTCTCAAAACTTAAATACCTCTACAAAGATCAGCCACAATGAAAGGTTTAAATATATTTAATAATAAGTAGTAAAAGAACAAGAACATACTAAGTATACACAGTGAATCAGAGTTCAAAACCACAGGAAATACTTAAAATAACATTGAAGGACAGGCTCAGACAAATAATGAAAAACAATATCTAAACTAACATTCAGTATATTCCTGGCTGAATCTAAGATAATTATTATTTCCAGCTTACTTAATAGAGCAAGGCAGATAATGTGGTGAATGGTCCTTCTTGTTGTCAGGCCCCAAACAGAATACAGAATGCTCAGTCTCACTAACAGACTTCTGAAAATAATATCAAAAATATTACTTCTGGGATAGCTTGCAGAATGACATCACTTCTGGTCGTCTGACGTCTAGTTCCCATGTAAACCCCCATTGCTAGAAGCTGGGAGGATTTAGCACCTACCTGTAACAATACGCACACAAGGGCTTTTGCTCAGATCTGTGACAGGTGCTGGAAGTCATAAAACAATTTCATACCTCCATGCTTCCAGAGTAGTAATTAGTTCACCCCAAAGACAATACAGAAATCTTCCTAGTACAGACTTTGTTTCTCTCGCAGCATTGAAACCTGTGAGATATCATCTTTATGGAATAGCCTGTAAAGTGATTTGATTTCAGATATATTTTAAAGTTTGTTGGACTGAGGTTAACCTTTCAGCTTCCTTTTTTAAAACATATACATTTAAACAGTTACAACAGTGCATGTACATTTCTGTTCTCTTCAGTAGGGCACACTGTGGATACATTTCAAACAAACACTTTACATATACTTTTTCAATGCAATCATCTGTACAAATCAGTTTGATATACACACACATGACATACAGTTCTAATACATTTGTAACACAAGCATCTTTTGTGTAAATCAGTTTGATATTCACAAATGATATATAATTGTTTACAAAATTCCAGCTAGCTGTGCTGGCAGTGCCTATCATTTTATGTGTGTGTGTGTGTGTGTGTGTGTGTGTGTGTGTGTGTGTGTATATATATATATATATATATATATATATATATATATATATATATATACATATATACACATACACAACACACATATATGCATACACACAAGACACACACATATATAAGCAAAATCTGACATAATCTATATAGAAATTAATTCTAAGACTTGTAAAACAAATTACATGGGTGAGAAAGAACTAGCCCATTGTTATATACTCAGTTTACAAACAGAGAAGTGAAGTAAAAATAAATAGAGCTGGAAAACTATCCACAAAGAGAAATAACTACCAAACTCAAACCACATGAAAAATCTAAAAACTGGTGAATCAATGATTAGATTAATATTGTTATAGATGATACTAAGAATTCAAAGCATTATAAAATGTCAACATTCTATAGCAGTAAATAATTGCACAAAACATGAGTCCTACTTATTTCTTGCTCAACATCTACTTAATACACTATCAGAAATCAATAATTCATTACAGAATAGCACTCTATGAAAAGAAAAAACATATTTTTGCCTGTAATATCCAGCATGTATTTGATATGAACATTTCCATATATCAAGAAGACATCAACTTCTGTATAGATTATTTACTTTTCAAATGCAACCCCCCCCCCAAAAAAAAAAAAAAACTATTAAGAACTGGTGCAACACTGTAAAACATGATCATTATCACTAACACATTTCATCGAGACCTAAACTTGAAGTCCCTTTTCTCAAAGCCTAAATTGCAAACTCACTGTCACTAAACTAAGTATACAACATAAGCATTATTAAAAATAAGTATAAAAAAACTAAACTCACTTTCATCTTTCCAGTGTGACTATGACTTCTAATCTGAGCCAAAATCCTGTAGACAGTGAAAAACATCCTACGCTCCTCCAATCATAACTTCTGCACTGTTACCTTTTACACTGAAATTACAACTCTTTCAGTTGAATCATTGATATGGAAATCTCTCAGGCATATAGAACAATCCTCTAGCCCCTGCCTCAAAGAGGACATTTTTACCTCTTTTCAGACCTGCTGTGTGATTCCTTTTGTTACTAAACAGTTTTGTTTTAAATGAAGCTACAAGAGATTAATAAATTGTAACATACAGCCAAGAATGGTGAAACCAAGATTAGAGTCAATCTCTTGAAAACTGCCTTACTGTGAATTTCCCACTACACCATACCACTTGCGCTGAATAGTGTTTTTTTTTTCTTTCCATCATACCATTAGACTTTGTGGAACTTTTGCTATAATTCCTTTAAATTTTAGTTAATGTGTGGCTGTTGTGTTAGTCAAAATGTAGATAATGACATAAATTATAGAACTTTTGAATTTTGTCTAAAGAATAAAATGAAAAGTAGTAAAATAATTTTACAGTGGCCCTGAATCAGTTGAAGTTGCAGAGAGTAGCAGATTCAACTGATAATTCACAAACTGTTGTGTGTCTTTCATGCAGGCCAATGAATTTGTTCCTGTCTTTGATTAGCAGATTGCCTAATAAATGGCAACAAGAGTATAACTACTCAACTTTAGTAAGTGAGATACCCGGAAACAAAATATTAATACAAATGCAGTTGTTGACATGACTAGTCTACATTACAGTCACTCACAAAGTACAAATAAATTAATTCCCACAGTGTAGTTTACTATAAAAGGTAAATGTCAGGCAGTGGCATATCCAAGTTTCATTTCTTTCCAGGGTACAACAACTGGGTGGTGAGTGATATCATGCATGCTAACCTGCTTATACCACTTTGAAAGCCTAATATTTGATTGATAATTACCATGCTAATCTAAGAACATATGCATGTTAGTTTGCAGGCAGTTTCCAATCTGTTAATCTCCTTCGTAGTACACTTGGCTACTTTATGCTGGTTTTGTGAATATGAGTCAAAGGTTCATCTTTGAGCAGTGGTTTTGGCAGTGAAGAAGTCAGATGGAAAGGGAAAGGGAAAAGAGAGTGAATGACAAAAACTAGCTGACTGATTGCATTTGTAAGAATCCTATTCATCTACAGTGCAAACACACAGAGGAGGCTAGCTGTTGCAACAATGTAAGAAGGGATGTGAACAAACACCCGGCAAGCATCAGTTTTGAGTGATGTAGTCATGGACTGCATACACAATATTTGCAGGGGTCTGTTGCTTGGACTGGTAATGTCCCATTTCCCCAGGCTATCATAAGATAGCTCGCAGGTTAAGGACAATCATAATGCCTTCTTCAGCTATGTCCGAAACCTCAAAGGTAACACACAGCAGTGCGCTGAAATGGTGTAGGGTACCAGCTTCTCAGATCAGGGTGACATACCAAATCTACTGGTTGATAAATTCAGCTCAAATTTCACCCCCCACTCCACCCACCTCCAGTTCCATCAGGTGAAATCCATTCCAGTGTACTTCTGTTAGCAGAGACCATGTACTGGCAGCACTTGCTAAAGCCAAGAACACCACCTCTTTGGATCCCAACAACATCCCAAGTTGCCAGATGAACAGCCTAAAACACAACCTGTTGGGAACACGTGAGCCACCATTCAACTACATCCTTGAAACACCCTATATTGCAAGTGAATGGAGGATCGCAACAGTCATTCCCCTCCACAAGGGCAGACCATCACCTGACCCAAGAAACTACGTACCCATCAGTCTAACAAGCCTAATATAGAAAGTCATGGAATGATTTATCATGGAAATGATAAATAAGGATATTGACAACCTTCAGACACTGGACCCATCCCAGTTTGGCTTTGTTAAGGGAAGGCTGTACATACATAATCCGATAGACTTCTTTGAAAGGGTCACTAAGGCAATAGACAAAGGTAAAACAATGCATACTGTGTATCTTGACCTGACCAAGGCATTCAGTACAATACCTCACTCAGGTATTATTGACAATCTCTCTGAGCTAGGCATAAATCCCTACATAACTCACTGGCTCACAGATAGGACCAAAGAAGTCAGGATTGTTGAGACTATCTCCACCAAGACACTGATCACCAGGGGAGTACCACAGGGCTCCATACTGGTCCTGCTCCTGTTTGGCATCTACTTCTCAGAAGAGAAGGCTAACATTCAAGGCTACTGGCTCACCCAATTTGCAGATGACTGTAAATTGGGAGATATTATGGCTTCTCCCCAAAAACACCAACATCTTGCAAGCAGGTTTAACACAGACAAATGACAAGTGCCAAAGTCATGGCCTAGAACTCATGCCAATAAATGCACCATAATGCATTTTTGAAATCTGTCAGCCCAAGTTAATTACTCAATGAATGAAATACCCCAATAGTCAACCCAGTAGTCAGGGATCTGGGAACAGCAATTTGGCCTTTCACCAACACATAGCTAAGATAATAAGAAAAATCATTCTATGTCACCCAACCTATAGGTAAGAGTATGCTATCCAGGTCCAAGAAAGTAATAGTTCCACTCTATTTGGCTATTGTCATGCTTATCCATTGAGTACAATGCCCCCTTTGGCATGTATGTAAGCAGACACTTGCAACAACTGGAATGGCCACAAAAATTACTCACTAGGATAATTCAGTGCATGAATACCCTGTCCTATACTGACTGCCTAAAGGCTGTGTTGCTGCATTAAGTTTCCTACAGACTGCTGAGAAGAGATCTTTGCCTGACGTACAGGGCTACCTCAGACTCCACCCTGGCACATGTGTTGCACATGTGCAAAACAAACAGCACAATAACACTAGATCCAGGCATCTGAACTTCACTTATGACATAAACAGAACATGCTGGAGAGACAGATATGTGTCCCAAGGGATCGTTATGCTATAGAATAGGCTCCCCATCCATGTAAAACTGACCTTTTCCAAATGAAACCTTGACAGCTGGATGGGAAATCATAAATTTAACCCCCAGTCTAGCCCTCATGTAATTTATAGACAGAGACTGTGACTAAGAAAAGTATTATTATAACTAACACCCCTCACAAATCCTTAGTTACCTCCCTACTAACATGCCCCTCATATGGATACCCATGATACTCGGGACCCAAATGGTTAGGGATGAGTGGCTAGGCTTGCAAGGAGCCTAGTGGTTGTTTACCTAGTAACAACCTATGAACCTAAGTAACTTGATGGATAAATTGACTCACAAATACAACCCAGAAAATTCAGGTGAGTGGCTATAGCTCCTCTAAGAGATCTGACACCAATGGAGCACCACAGGGCTATCCCCAGATCTTGTTATTACTGCTACAGATGGCAACCCACTACCATTAGTAACAGAAATGAGGTACCTAGGGATTTTTTTTAACTGACAGTGCAGACTACAGGAACAATACAACTGAGTTTAGTTTGCAACTTATGGTAAAACAGCACATACAGTCAGCAGACAGGGATACACTAAGGCAGCCTGTACTGTGTGCATGTGTGTGTGATATCTGTTGAAAGAGATGATTGGACCACATAGGGCTCAAGTCTTAGAGATCCCCAGCCCACCAGTGACAATTGATTCAGCCATGACTGGGTAGAATGACCATGTCAGCAGGCAACACAGACCTGGAACATGTGTTGGATGAAAGACTATAAACAGTAGTGGTCCAGAAGACATCCACATTTGACTGGGGAGAAATGCACACCAGGAGCATGGGTAAGGATGCAGATCAACACATGGGGAGAACACTGCACCACATCCTAGGACTACAAGTCTATATTTATATGGAGAGAGCACTGAGGTCACACTTGCATATGTCCTTGTAGTGCAATTTGGGTTACCTTTTCAGCCCGGCCTCTTTCTACACTCCAGCTCTCCAAAAAGAAGGCTTTTTGGTACTCAGCCATCCATCATGCATGAGACATGACCCAACCAATGCATACATCTCTGTTTCAGGAGGGCAAACATGGTGGTGGTGCCTGTCCTCTTAAGCACTGTTCTGTTGTGGGGATCTTGTCCTGCCATGAGTTACCAAGTATGCACTTAAGACAGCACACATGGAATACATTGAGTCATTGCTCCTGTTTTGAGTGCAGAGTCCATGTTTCATACAGTGATGTGTTCAAAACACAGGCTGTGTAAACCTGCACAAAAGTCTGCACAGTGAGCTTATTATTAGCCCATACTCTCTTTGTCAGCCTGGAAAACATTGTGGCACCTTTTCTAATGCGCTTGCTGATCTTGCTATCAAGTGAAAAGTTGTCAGAGATTGTAGAGCCTAGGTACATGAACTCATGGACAACCTCCAGCTCATAGTCATGCAACATGATTGATGGCTCATTGCTCACATTTTGGCCCATCACCTGGGTTTTCTTTAAACTAATTGTGAGGCCAAATTCTGTACAGGCATCCACAATGCGAGTCATGAGTGACTGAAGTTCTTGCTGAGTGTGAGCCAGAATAGCTGCATCATCAGTGAACAGGAACTCCCTTAGATGCTTCCTATGTACCCTGGTCTTCAATCTAAGTCTTGACAGTTTGAAGAGGTTACCATCCATTCTGGTTTGGAGAAAGATATCAAATTTCAACAGAAGTGAAAAGAAGATACAAAGCAGTGTTGGAGCCAGTACACACCCCTGCTTTACTCCACTAAAAATCTTGAATGGCTTGAATGTGATTCCATCATACATGATGGTCCCCTTTATGCCTTCATGGAAGGCACTGATAATGCTAATCAGTATTGGAGGACAGCTGATCTTTGCCAGAATCACAAACAGACCATTCCTACTGACGAAATTGAATGCCTTGGTCAGATCAGTGAAGGCAATATACAGAGGTTTGCTCGGCTCCCAGCAGTTTTCTTGTAGTTAGAAAACAGTGTAAGAAACTTATCTGTGTGGAAGATTTTCAGTCCATATATCTCTAGTTAATCACTGTATATTAATCAGATCAGACAAAAGTAGTAGAAATAGCAAACTTAAACTCGTCTTAAATGGATTGCTTGTCTGTATACTTAATAAAGGATTTTCAACTGGAAACAGACTGCCTGCCTTGCTTGGATTACTTTTGAATACTTAGTAATTCTGTACAAATATTTTATTTATTTATTTATTTATTTTTTTACTTAACTCACTATCTCCCCTTCTTGCAATGGATCGAGTGGTTTTCTGGACTTATCATAATAGGACTTCTGGACAAATGCTTTTTCATGAGTTAAGCTTTTATTGCTTTGTTATTTATAGCACAGGGAACCAACAAATTGCTACTGATTGGTAGTGTGGTTCTAGTTTGTCTCAACAAAAGTCTCTGAGCAGGTGAACCAAGATGTTTATCACAAGGAACATTTCTAAGATTCAGGAGATTTAGAAAAACATTGCTATTGTCTTGTTTTGACTTCTTTAATATCTGTTTTGCACTTTGAACTGCACGTTCTTCCAAACCATTTGACTGTGGGTACTCAGGGCTACTCTTAACATGAATAAAGTCCCACTCTTCAGCAAATCTCTTGAACTGATAACTTGTAAACTGTGCATCATTGTCAGAAATAACTGTGTGGAATACATGGACAGAAAAACGATGCTTCATCTTAGTAATGACCATATTGGATGCTAGATTAGGAAGGAGGTCAATCTCAAACCAAGCTGTATAAGAGTTTACTAATACCAAGTAATGCTGACCATTCCATTTGAAAATGTCTATAGCTACCAAGGTAGCTCAGGAATCTGGTTTAGCTGAAGTGTTTCCTTCTCTTGATGTGACTTAGTACTATTGCAAACAGGACAAGATGAAAGTACTCTCTCAATATCCTTTGACACAGAAGGGCCAAAATACTAGTCCTCTTGCCCTTCTTTTGGTATAATCAGTTCCTGGGTGGCCAGGATGCAAAATGGTAATATACTCTTGTTGCAAGGATTTTGGAGCAATCACTTTTGGACCTTTCATGGTGATACCATTGTCAAATAAAATCTCATCTCTATAAGGAAAATATGGTTGCACTTCTTGTGGTAAACAAGATTACTTTGATGGCCATCCTCGACTGATAAAGTGATTGAGCTTTTGAAAAATTGGATCTGAAGCTGTATGACTTCTAAGCTCATCAAGATGTGTGGAAGAAAAAATTCTCACTTCCATGACTTCAGAATTAGGTTGCTCATTTTCATGCTGTTCAGTGGTATTTCTGGGCGATCTGGATAAAGTATCAGCAAGATAAAGAAGTTTGCCTTTTGTGTAGACAAGATAAAAATTATACTTTTGCAATTTCAACATCATGTATTGTAATCTAGTAGGAGCTGTATGCATAGGCTTTCTCGAAATGTTTTATGTTTCATGTATAAGTGACATTATAAGTATTTCATCTTGACGAGACTTTTTTTGTATATATGTATTATATACAGATAGAAACACCAGCTTTAGGGTTGGATCATACCATTTTTCTATTGGTTGCTGGTATGTATAAATATTCATGAGTGTTGTATGGATGTGAAATGCTTTTTCACTGAGGAAGGCTGTAAAGCCGAAACCGGTTTGAATAAGATTATATATGTTTAGTGGCATTTCATGCCTCAAGTCTAGTTATTATATATTAAATTATTCATAGCTGCACATACTGGCCTCTTGTGTTTTCTTCTGTATTGGTTTGGCCGGGCATACTGTACTGGCGAGGTGTGGGGTTTACAATATTCTTTGACACTCATGCCTGACTGTCACAGATCTCTCAGACAATCCAGCCACCCCTTTGCTGGATGTTCTGGTTTCCTCTTACCTTCTTCCTGTCTGTCCCAAATATTTACAGATTATCTTTTTTTCTGCATGTGTCCTAACTACTGAAATCTGTTCTCTTTGATCGTTTCTGCAATTGGGGCTACTTTGGCTTCTTCTCTTATGTCCTCATTTCTTTGTCTGTCCTACAGTGTGCATCCTACCACCCTTCTCAGGCACTTTATTTCCATCACCTCTAGCTTCCTCATCTGCTCTGTCTTTACTGCCCAGGTTTCTGTAGAATATGGTAGTACTGGTTGCACCGCTGTCTTGTACACCTTACTTTTCAGCTTCTTTGGAATTCTTCTGTCATTCACTGCACCTGAGACTCCGTGCCAGTTGGCTGCAGCCCCTTTGAATCTAGCTTTGACCTCTTCATTCAGATCTCTCTTCTCAACCAACCCTCCCAGGTACTTGAAGCTATTAACCTGTTGTGCTATCTTCCCTTCTATCTCATTTCTCAGCTTCTGGTTTGCCACATTTGCCGCCATTATCACTGTCTTATCTGTGGTTAGTTTCATCCCATGTGCCTTCAGATTTGTATTCCATTCCCCTATCCATTGCAGAGGTTCTTGCTTAGTGTCTGCCTGTAATGTACATTGTCTGCATATAGTAACTTTGCTTTTCAGTCCCCTTTGATCTGTTTGCTGATGGGCTCACAGCTGAACCCTGGTGCACACCAATTTCCACTGGGAACCTCACTATTTGTAGTTGAGTCATTGGGTCCTTGTACATAGCCTGCACTCATTTTATCACTGATTCTGAGCCTTCGAATCACTGCACTACTGCTCAAATCATCTTTCTTGGCACCTTGTCATATGCTTTCTCCAAGTGCAGGAATGCCCAGTTGGTCTCGTTGCTCATCTCTAACTTCTTCTCAACTGTCTGTCTCACTGCAAACATCAGGTTAGTTGTGCTGCATCCTGATCTGAATCTGAGTTGCTCATCTCCCATCATACATTCCACTACTCTGCACATCCATTTATCAAGCACCCTCTCCTGATCTTTCATACAGTATGACAGGAGTTTGATACCTCTGTACTGCCCACAGTTGTGAATGTCCCCTTTGTTATTCTACACTGGCACACGTATGCATATTCTCCAGTCATTTGAGATACCACGTTTCTCACCACACTGCTAGGAGTACCTTCAGGAGCCATTTCTCCCCTATCTCACCCAGCATCTTTATCTTATCTGCTGTGACCTCATCTGAGCCTGCTGCTTTCCCTTACTTCTTTTTCATTAGAACTTTCTTCTTCTGGTTGGGCTCCTCTTCTTCTCTCATCATAAGCTGTGTCTGGGACAGTACAGCTTCTGTGGGGTTTTCTATATTCAGAAACTGTTGGAAATATTTCTTCCATCTGTCTTTGATGTCCTGTGGACTGGTGAGCAGCTTGTGGTTGGCATCCCTTTATGTAGGGTGTTTTCCCCCTAAACATCTTTATTAAATTTTCACATATGACAAAGGCAACCTTACATTTATAAGTATACCACTTTAGTTGCAAACAGTTTACATCATAGACACCATTGAAACAACTGTAGTTTCAAACATTATACATCACTTAGAAACCATCCAGTCATTGTCAGTTAGGCATTATATGGCTCATTCAAATCCTGCCTCTTAAACCTTGTTCCTGCTCTGTATATATTGTTCCAACAATTCCCATTTTTTTCCTGTGTAGTTGGCTTCTTCCCTTTTGCGTTTAACTATCTTCTTTATCTTTCTACCTTTGCCTTGCACCCTGGTATAGTTTCTTTGTGCCACCTACTGAGTCACTTTCCAGAAGATGGGACACAGCCTCTAATGCCCTATTCTTTGCTATTGCAAGTCATTTCTGAACTTCTTTGTTAACCAAACAGTATTCCTTCCTAGTCTGGTGGTGTTTTCTATCTCCCACTTTTTCCTGTACTCCTTCCTTTTGATGACTTCCTGGACTTCTGCTTTCCACTGCTAGCTTTCCTTATGTACCTTATTTACATACCTGACTCAGCTATATATCAGTTTTGTACTACTGACAAATGCTGTTTTGAGGTGCTGCCATTCTTCTTCAACTATTTCCCCCTCTTTTGGGGGTACTAGAGCTCCTTGTAAATCCTTGAATTGTTGTACTTTCTCTCCATTCAACTTCTAGGTCTTCAGCCTCATCTCTATTGCCCTTATAGCCTTCTCTGATTATTGCTTGCATGCTTGCAGCTTATTGTAGCAACTAGTGGTTTATGTTGTGGGCCAACTATTTCACTGGGGATGACTTTGAAATCATTTGTTCTAACCCTAGTTTCCTTTCTTTACTAGGAGGAAGTCTACCTGAGTTGCATGTTGGCCACTCTCGCATCTGATCTTGTGACTGTCTCTTATTCTGAACCATTTGTTGGCTACTATTAAGCCATTTGCCAGATAGAAGTTTAGAATGGCCTCTCCTTTTTTATTCCTGTTGCCCACTCATGTGGTCCCAGACAGTCCTCATATCCTGTTCTGCCTGTCCCAATATGTGCATTCACGTCACTCATTATCAACACTAATTTATGCTGTCCTGCTTTATCTAGTAGGTCCTGCAACTGATGTCTGACAGACACTCACACACACACACACACACACACACACACACACACACACACACACACACATATATATATATATATATATATATATATATATATATATATACATGCACCCACACACACACACCCTACACCTTAACTGCAACTACACAAGAAAAACTCAGACATACAAACACACACACACACACAAACACTATATCTATCCCCTGACTCAACTTTTACCCTAAAATACACAAACTTGCACACAAACACACAACACCCATCCTTCACTCATGCTTGACCCTAACTCACACACACACACACACACACACACACACACACACACACACACACATGCACGCACGCACGCACACACACACACACACACACACACACACACACACACACACACACATACACACTCACCCCAAATCCCACAGAGACCTGGTTCAAGGCTCCAGGGAGCACCACTGCATTACCAGGCTATAATTCATATGACACCTTTTGGCCACCTAACCTGGACTAAAACATTAAAGGTGGAGGCGTGTCCATATTCATTATAGATATCCACACCTCCAGGCTAGTTGCTCAGCATAATGCATCCGAGATTATCCAAGTGCAACTAACTCTGGGCAAGACCGCAATCCAAATTGTAACTTGCTACAGATCCCCCGCCATGCCACAGGATTCCCACTCCTCATTTCTTGATACATTGGAAAATATTAGGGTACAACCCAACACCCTAATAATGGGTGATTTCAACTACCCCACCATTAACTGGGAAAACTGCTCATTTACCAAGTCTTTTGCACAACGTTTTCTGGAATTCATAAATTCCAATGCCTTGGATCAACTTATCCCCACCCCCACCAGAGGCAGCAATATCCTAGACCTGGTCATTACCAACATGGCGACTGGTGTTCCACACCAGAGGTCAATTCCTTGTTGGTCAGATCCGAACACAAGATAATTACCCTAGACATCCACATCCTGCCCCCAGCCCCCATTAGGGAAACCACCATAAAAAATTTCTCCAAGGCCAACTTCATGCTTCTTAAGACAGAAGTGGCAAACTTCACAATGCCCATGCAGACGGACAATAGAGGTACGACTGCTGAATCCTACACAAATGCACTTTATAAGCACTTACACGAATGTATGGATCATGCTATCCCTAACGGAACCAAGATGCTATCCTCCAAAAAAAAGGAAGCCAATCTGGTGGTCCCCTGCCATAAACAAACTCTACAACAGAAGAAAGAAACTGTTGGAAAAAAGAGTAAAATCCTATGATTGGAGGAACTCTCTGGTCAGCCTCAGTAAGAAGCTGAGATCCCTCATAAAATCCTCCAAAGCTAGTTATGAAAACAAAATCACCACTGATTCTAAAGACAGCCACAAAGCATTCAGCAGCTATGTCAAGGTTCAGTGCTAACTTTACCCCCCTCTCACCCCCTAAAGGGCCCATCTCTATACTGGAAGAATGCAAAGTTCCTGTAATCATGGCTGCACAGGTAAAAACCACACTCTTCAAAGCCAAGAACACAGCATCTATGGGACCTGACAACATCCCTGCCTGTGTTCTACACAAACTACAGAATGAACTGGCACCCCACCTAAGTACCATGTTCAGTCATAGCCTCACCTCAGGCTTTGTGCCCACTGAATGGTGCACAGTGATGGTTATCCCACTCCACAAAGGGGGAGCCACCATGGACTCTGGGAACTACTGCCCTATTAGCCTAATGAGCCTGGTCTGCAAGGCCATGAAACTTATCATCATGGAACTTATAAACAAAGACACTGGTAATCTCCAAACTCTGGACCCCACCCAGTTCAGGTTTGTAAAAGGGAGATCATGTCTCCTAAACTTGACAGACTTCTTTGAAGCAGTCACCAAAGCCGTAAACAAGGGTAAGGTGGCTCGCACAGCCTATCTAGATCTCGCCAAGGCTTTTGACACCATCCCCCACTCTGGAATTATAGATAAACTCACTAAACTAGATATAAATCCTTATGTCACAAGATGGGTTGCCAAATGGCTCACTGACAGAACCCACACTGTGAAAGTAGCAGACTCCAAATCTAACTTCAGACCAGTGACAAGAGGAGTACCACAGGGTTCAGTCCTGGGTCCTCTCCTGTTTGGTATCTATTTTTTTTAAGTACAGGCTAACACAGAAGGTCTTTGGCTAATGAAGTTCGCATATGACTGCAAACTAGGAGCCATAATTGAAACTCTTAATGATGTGGAAATCCTACAAAAGGGCCTCACTGAGACAGATGCCTGGTGTCAAAGCCATGACCTTAAGCTCAATGCCAAAATGTGCATTGTCATCCCCTTTGGTAAAAACTCTGTACCCATGAGCTACCACATAGGTGGTAGTCTACTTAACACCAAATATATTTACAAACAACCTAAGCACTGCCTCTTCCAGTGGAACACTCATACAATATGCAGATGGTTCCACAATTATCTGAACTTCTCCCACACTAACCCAACTTCCCACCATCACACAACAAACATTTACTGCCTTTGAATTCTGGTTCACTAACTGTCAACTACTCCCTTAAACCTAAAAAACTAAACTCCTTCTCTTCCAGCCAAAAATTGCTCTATTGACCTAAATCAATTCAAAATACACTCTGCTGATAATATCCCTATTGAAATAACCAACTGCACCAAACTGCTAGGTGTTATCATAAATGATTACTTAAAGTTGGATCTCCATGTTCAACAAAATATAAAAAAACACCAGAAACTTGGCATCCTCTACAGAAACAAACACTCCTTAATCTCATCATCCAAGATCACTCTTGCTAAAACATACCCTCTACCCTCCTTTCTGTACTGTGGCTCTATACTTACATTAGATCAAAAATGGAACAGTGCAACAACAAAGTGGTCAAGTTCACCACCAACTCAAAAACTAGCACACAAGAAACTTCTTACTACATATCTCCAAACCCTCTAAAATACCTGAACAAAGTATATACTCTCACTCTGTTGCTAAAGCTTGGAACTCACTCCCACTGTCTACCAGAAGTATTTCTAATCTAGTTGACTTCAAAACTTTCCTAAAACAGCATCTAAACAATGCTTGACTGTGCCCATGCAATGCTCCTGGCTAATCTCTTCTCCACTCTCCCTTCCCTCTTTCTATCCTCACATCTAACATTCTCCTGTTCTTCTTTTTCTACTAACACTACCTAAGAAGAAGAAGAAATAAGAAATAAAAACCACTGACTTATTTCATAGAATACTATAAAATGTACATTGCTTGATATCATAAGGTTATGCTGGATAATATGTATTACATGCATGTATATATATATATATATATATATATATATATATATATATATATATATATATGTAAATAGAGGAGTGGAGCTGCTACCCTCATGATCAGTTGTTAAACTGTATGTTCTGAGCTTTAGGACAATTTATTTTATTACAAAATTCCTTATGTGACATTTCTTGTTACCTATGTTTATACTCTTCAAAATAACCATGTACTCCATTGTCACATGAGCAATTTCAGATTATCAGTATGTAATTTATTTTTACTGCAGACCACCAAACATGTAGATTTGGGGAAATAAAGTGTTGAGGCCAATCCACTCTGTTAGCCACAAAACCTCTGAAAGTTAAACTGGAAGTGCAGGATCAATTGCTGTCAAAGATCCCGGAAGAGATCTGAGAGTTGAAGGCCAACTTTTCAGATGCTGACAGTTTTGTGACTAAAATATCAAATGTGGAGTCTGCTACTGCCAACCATGCTTCCACAATACAGGAATCCAGATCAATGATTTTAGAGGACTAGATCATAATTGTTTCCTCAAGCAAAAGTCAAAAACCTTTTAAACCGACAACACCTAGTTTTATTTTAGCTGGCCTTAAAGAAGGACTTGACTTTGAATAAATGGTGGTCTTTTTTTGAAATGTTATCTACCATAGACATTTGGAACAGCTACACAAAATCACTTTAAGATGACGAATTACAAGAAGAGGCAAATGATGCTAAGGATGGTACAGTAAATCAAAAGAGTTCAGACATAAAGATTGCCATGTCAGATTGCTCCAGTGTTTTGCTTACTACACGTAGAAGGAAAGCCTTCACAGACATGTAATAATGATGCTGCAACAATAGCTTTCAATCTGCTCTCCACTATCTAGTTAAGGTGGCTAAATACATGGCAGTGCCAGATTAATGTCTTTGATACCCCTGATTTCTCCACATTTATCAGCAAAAACCAATACCCTTTTTAGCACCTAGTGAATTTATTTATTTATTTATGTATGTATGTATGTATGTATGTATGTATGTATGTATTGCCATTTGATTACTGGGAAAGTCTGATTGGTTAGGTACCCATTTTCAGAGGAGGCCTAGGGAGCTTTATTTTAATAACAATAATTTTACAATCTTCAAAAATAATTCAAAAACATATGCAGTTTAAATAATTATACCAAACAGGACATAATGTGAAAACATTGGTTAAGAATAGGTGCAACTTGTATGACAATGATTTAATATTTAGGGAAACTTTAGCCAGTTTAGAGAAATTAAAGGTAAGTTAATATAATAGAAACATGAATTGCAATATGTAGTGAGAGAAAAAAACAAGGTTATAGCATATTTAAATAGAGTGTCAAGGGACAGAAAATGACTGAAGTAAAGAAGTGACTGAAGGAGGGGGTATGGAGGAGTAAGTTATAAATAGACACTTGTCCGCATTTAGGGATACAGTTTATCCTAGGGCTGAGAAAGACCAGAGCTAGATTTTGGCTAGAAAGTCTTTCAGAGTGATTTTAAATGACTGGAGGGTGGGTATTGACCTGATGGATACAGGTAAAGAGTTCTGAGCCATAGCAACATGGTATGAGTACAACCCATGTCCAGCAGATTTGATAGGTTTGTGGCTAGAGAGCAGTTTTTGGACACTGGATCATAATAACTGAGTGCAAACATAGTTACATGTAGAATGGTATTTAGTGGTGGACAAACAGATGGATGCTGGATAATTTTACAGGTGATAAAAAACTGGTATATGTTAGTTGATGGTGTAGTTCTAACCAGTTTAGGCTTTATATTGCTGTATAGTGGTAGATTCTGAAAGGGGTGTTTGCTGCAAATTTAGCCACTTTATTATAGCATTGTTCAAGTTTTACTTTTTGTGATGTCTGGAGGTTAGTAAGGATGACAGCTCCAGTGAGGGGAGGAGGTAAGTAGTGGCAAGTTGTTGATGAAAATGTATGTTCCGTTCCGTATCATTGATACCGTTAAAGAACAAACAGAAGCTCCAGCCTGGGAAAGGTTGCATCAGTACGGATCACTTTGGGCACACAGCCTCCCAATCAGTAGCATAGCTAGGGTGGGGCAACAGAGGCAACTGCCCTGGGTGCAAATTGTTGGGAGGGATTGACTGATCCCAATCTCTCTTTAATGCAATATCAACTTTTAAAAGCTGGCATTGCATTTGCAGACAAACCTGAGCACTGAAGTACTGTTTGTGTGTTTAAACTGTAGCAACTGTTTGCTACATTGTACCAAATAGTTTGCTGCAGTTTAAAAGTAAAATAACAAACTATTTAACTAACAGTGTAGCAAGCAGTTTGCTACAGTTTAAAAAGAACATTTTTTTTAAATTAAAACATGAGCACTGTATACCCTGTGGCAGGGTATAAACTGTAGCAACTGTGTGCTACATTTGTAGCAATCAGTTTTCTACAGTTTAAAAACAAGATTTTTTTAAAACTAAAACACGAGTGTCATAGTCCTCTATGCAGGCAAGGTATTAATTGAAGCAACACTATAGCAACAGTTTGCTACAGTTTAAAATAAGACATTACTATTTTTTTAAATAAAATAAGTTGAAGGAGGGTTGTGGGCAGGACACAGAAATGGGATCTGAATGGCTGAGGCAGGAGGGGGAGGGCATGCTGTGTATCTGCCTACCTGGCTGGTGTGCCACTAGAAGGAATGTCCATTTCTTTTTATTTATTTTTTAGAATGGTGGGAACATAGATCTAACTGTAATAAGCCACTTACTCATGATGTAGCAATTGGCTTAGTGCAGTGAAGTACTTTTTTTTCTTTACTTGAAGAGCTGAGGGGTTGGGGCACTGATTCATAGAACTTGCTAAGGTTGCTGGTTGAACCAGCTATGCTTCTGCTTCCAATACTCTATTCTATATCATCAAGCTACCTGCTAATGCAACTAGTTCTTATGACTGACATATAAAGATAGCATCTCTCACTTTATTTGAAGTTTATCAGTTGTCCAGCAAAATAGCTACCTTAAATAGCAATCAGCCATGCCACAATAATCTGTTTAGCTCTCCAAAGGACCATGTAGTGGGTTCAGAGCTGGGCCCAAAAGACTGTCTGTGATATGTTTTCTGGGATTCCAAGTCTGATAAGAACTTTTCCAAAACTCCAAACATAAAAAAAAAGAGAAAACATGACTACTTACATTTCAGTGATTGTGTTCTTATACAATGCTGCTTCAGTTGTTTTTTTTTTTTTTTTTTTCTGGAATAAATACCTTGGACTGGGTGAATTTGTGTGGCTCCTAAGAATGACATTGGGATTTTTTTTACTTCTCTCTTTCTCTCACCCAGTGGATCTTTTCATTAGCAGTTAGATGATATTTTCTGGTTAACCTTTATTTAGTTTGTACTTGATGCCATATGGTATTAACTTTCCTTTGTTCATAAAATGTACTGTACCTATTGCTTCTTAATCCTCATATGCAGTGGGATGAAATGGTTGTTATATAATGTGAGCTGGAGCCAATTTGGCTACAAAGCACCACAGCTTGTTAAAATCTGGTCATAACCTTGGTGCTGGCATTAGACATTTGCATGAAGTGGAGACATCCACCAAATATAGGTGTTGCCTCTTTTCTGCTTGGACGTGGCATATAGACAGTAGTTTAACAAAATTCTCAGTACTGGCCAAAGAGAAGTTGAGATGGTCACTTTGTCTATGAGTCAGAGAGATAGAATGTAAATGGGCCACTGCATATTTAATGTTCAAAAAGCAAGACTGCACAAGGGAATATGCATGACACTAACTCAGGCCATCCTTCCTTTTATCTCTTTCTTTAACACTTCAGTGCCCCCACCCACACACATGCTATTTCAGTCCCCATAAAAGCCACTAGTGATTTTAATGTTGGATATAGGGCATTATAGAAATCTATGTGATAGAGCTAACCCTGGTGAGTTGTACATTTGAATGACCCAGACTTCACCATTATGACCCAAACAAACAGAGTATTCCTGGCTCCACTAAGCCTCCTCTTCAGTTTTTCCTTTGAAACTACTGTAACTCTCAACCTAAGCACTCAAAAAGCATCAGCACTTGCTCAGACCTAATAGTAAACACTAATATAACCTGACACTTGATTGCCAGCAGGGCAAGGCTCTTGATTCACCCCTCACCAACCAAGCAACTAAGCAGCTCACCCTACTATTCAGACATGATCAAAGGAAAATTTCAGGTGTACTCTCCAGTCCAGTTGGTGAATCTGGGTATCCTGAGACAATGTTCCAACTGCCTCATGTACAGAGACAACCCTGTCCTCCTACCGCAGAACACTAACATATTTGAGAGATGCAATTATACAGCCAAACAAAGCTGTCTCCACCCAAGACTGGAGCAGACAGTCAAGAGGAGAAGGTTAACACTTGCACCACACCTCCAGCCACACATAGACCTACTAAACCAGCACTGGCAAAAATACACATAAATACACAAAATCATACTCGGAGGCTCTAAATAAAAACCTGAAAAAACATCAGAGACCTTCAAAGCAGACACCCAAACAACCTGCACCTCCTGTCACAAACCAAACAACACATAAAACACAAAATCAGTGTGCCGCACAATCACAGCCCTTAAGGCGAAATAACATACCTAACACACTAGTAATAGGTGACTATAGTCAGGCACACTGACGTCCCACTCACTAGGCTGGACAAGCAGAAGGTTACTGTTAGCTCTCTGTCGGGAGCCAGAATCCACCACATAACACAAGCACTCAGGTCACTCCAGAACAAGTATAAATATGACTCTGTTATTGTTCATGTTGGTGTGAATGACCTGAGACATACCTCCCTGGACTACATGAAAAGAGACATGAAAGAGCTCTCTGATCCTGTAGCCCAGGCTGGTATGACCCTGACCCTGAGTAGCATCCTGCCCTCACCAAGAGTGATACCTCAGTATAAAGAAAAAAATATCAATTTCAACAATTGGCTAAGCTTCTGGTGTCATTCAAAGGGGATCCAGTGTCTGTCAGCCTGGGACTACATGCTCGACAAGCCACGTTGCTTCACAAGAGGCAGCTTGCACCTATCACCCCTAGGCTTTTGAATACTGGCCAAGGCTCTTGCTGCCCCATAGTGCCTTTTTTAGGCAAGGCTCAAAAGTCAAACCCACATCCGTAAACAGCACAATTAACAAAAAACTGAGGGTTATGCTACTCAGTGCCAGGAGTTTAAATCTCAAAATGCACGTGCTCAAAGCACTCCTCAGTATGGAGAACGTTGACATCTGTGCAGTAACTGAAACCTGGTTCAAGGCTCCAGAGAGCACCCAGAACTACCGAGCTACAACTCGTACCATACGTTTCAGCCACAGAACACGGACCAAAACACAAAAGGAGGGGGTGTATCCATATTCATCAAGGATACCTACACATCCAGGTTAGTGGTGCAGCATGATACCTCTGAGATCATCCATGTGTAACTAACATTGAGCAAATCTGCGATGCAAATTGTGGCCTGCTACAGATCACCATCCATGTCCCAGGACCACCACTCCACCTTTCTGGAGACACTGGAAAACATGAAGGTCCTACCGATATTGGGCAATTTCAATTATCCTACCATTAACTGAGAAAACTACTTGAGTACAAACTCCCAGGCCCAGCGCTTCCTGGAATGCATCAATTCAAAAGCCCTGGATCAGCTGGTAAACTCCCCTACCAGAGGTGAAAACATACTGGACCTGGTCATCACAAACATGGGTAACAGGTGTTCCACATCGGAAGTCAACCCCTTCACTGGTTAGATCAGACCATAAACTAATCACTCTGGATGTCCACACCCCACCACCACCCCCAACTAAGGAAACCACAGTAAAAAAACTTTTCTAAAGCAAACTTCACCTTACTTAAGACAGAGGCAGTAAGTTTCACAACCCCCACACTAAAGGATAACACTGCCCAAGATGCAGAAACCTTTACAAATGCACTCTATGAGCACCTACAAGGATGCATGAATCAACACCAAACATACTTGTCATAGGTGACTCCATAGTCAGACACACCTGAACAAGGAGAGGGTCATGACCCTGAGCAGTATCCTTCCTTCACCAAGAATGATGCCACAATATAGAGACAAGATGATCAGCTTTAACAATTGGCTTAATGTCTGGTGTCATTCAAAGAAACTGAGGGTAATGCTGCTCAATGCCAAGTATGGAGAACATCGATGTCTGTGCTGTAACTGAAACCTGGTTCAAGGCTCCTGAGAGCACCCGGCACTATTAGGTTTTGTATCCATATTCATAAAGGATACCCACACCTCCAGTTGGTGGCAAATGCACGGCTCCGGAAACCATCCAGGTGCAACTAACCATAGGCAAAACTGCTCTACAAATTGTAGCATGCTACAGGCCACCCTCTCAAACTCAGGAACCCCACACAGCCTTCCTGAAGACACTGGAGGGTATAAATGTATCTCCAAACACCATCATATTGGGTGACTTCAACTACCCAAATATAGACTGGGAACATTACTCAAGCCCTAACTTTCTAGCCCAATGGTTCCTGGAGTTCATAAAAATGCCATGGAACAGCTAGTCACTGTTCCCATGAGAGGAGAAAATATACTAGATCTCATTATCACAAACATGGGGACAAAGAAGAACTTCTCTAAAGCAAACTTCACACTACTCAAGACTGGTGTGGTATCTTTCAAGGCCCCTGAGCCAGTGGAAACCACAACCAAAGCTGCAGAAGCCCTTACAAATGCCTTCTATGAACACCTCCAGGACTGCATGGATCAGGCAATCCCAAATAAAACCAAGACTCTTTCCACAAAGGGCAAGCATCCAGTCTGGTAGACCCCAGCCATTAACAAACTTTACAATAAGTGGAGAAAGCTATTACATGATAGAACAAAAAGTCACCCTGATCATTATTAGTAAAAGCACTCATAAAATCAACTAAGGCCAATTTTGAGAGAAAAATTGCCATGGATTCAAAGGACAATCATAAGGCCTTTTCAAGGTATGCTCAGAATTAGTCCAAAATGATACAAAATCACTGAACCCACAGACATTGCCAACATACTGGCAGACAGGTTCAGTGCATAAAGGAGAGATAACTATCCCAGCAGAGTGTAGCCTCCCAGACATCTCAAATGTGCAGGTGAAAGCTGCTCTCTAAAGCTAAAAACACAATGGTGTCCATGAGCTAAATGAGGAATTAAAAAGGCAGCTGTTTAATCTCAGCCTTACCACAGGATGTGGTGCCTCTACAGACCCTGTCTAGTCTGCAAAGCTATGGAGAGGATCATAATGGAGCTCATAAACAAAGATATAGGGGACTTGCAGACATTGGACCGGCAGATCATGCCTTTCAGTCACCGAGGCCATTGATGAGAAATGTAAACCTATATGTCACAAGATGGGTTGCAAACTGGCTTAAGGACAGAACCCACAGGGTTAGAGTTGCTCACAAGTGGTGTCCCACAGAGTACAGGCCAACATGGGAGGACTTTGGCTGACAAAGTTTGCAGATGACTGCAAACTGGGCCATAGTGGAAAGTGCATCGGACATGGATATCCTTCAGAAGGGACTCACAGAAACAGATAGCTGGTGCCAGAGCCATGGCCTGAAGTTAAACACCAAAAATGTATAAAAACAAGGTAACCCCAAGCTACCATATAGGTGGCAATCCACTAAGCACAGAAGAGGTTATCAGGGACCCAGGTTGACAGTGACCTTCTTTTTGACACTCACGTTGCTAAAGTGGTTAGAAAGACCTTCTACATTGCCCACCTGATCATGAAGGGATTCACATCCAGATCTAGTGAGGTCATTGCGAGTACAATGCCCCATTCAGGATGTATCTCACCCGACATCTGCAGCAATTGGAGAGACCCCAAAAGTTCCTCACTCATATGCTGCCAGATTGAAGAAACTCCAGCTCTATTCAGTTGCATACCGTCTGCTCAGAGGTGACATGTGGACATGCTCCACCTCAAAAATCCAAATCCACCAAAACCACTTATGCTGTGGAATAAAATCCGATCCATGTGAGGCAGAGCACCTCGCTGGCTCTGTTCAAGAGAAATCTTGACCTGTGGATGAATCATCTCTGTGTCACTGCTGGACAGAGGCACAACAAACTAATGGGCACAGTATTTTTTCATATAAGGGGTGGCGTAAGCCACAAAAATTTGGGCTAGGCTTATAAATGCCTTAGGGCAGATAGCCTAGTATAAACCTATGAACCTATGAACCTATGCCATCCCTAGCAAAACCAAGACTCACTTCTCTAAGAGAAGGAAACCAGTCTGGTGGACCCCTGCCATAAACAGCTATACAATAGAAGGAAGAAGCTAGAAAAAAAGCAAATCCCAAGAAGGAAAGACATCTCTGATCAGTATCAGTAAGAAACTAAGGTCCTCATAAAATCATCCAAGGCTAACTTTGAAAGAAAAATAGCCAAGGGTTCAAAACATAACCACAAAGCCTTCTTTAGCTACATTAAGAATCTAAGTGGCAACTTGCAGATATGCACTGAACTAGTGCAAAATAGCATAACATATACTGAACTTACTGATATTGCCAACATCCTGGCAGATAGATTCAGTGCGAACTTCACCCCCCTCTCACCCCACAACAATACCAGAAAAGTGTAGTGTCCCAGAAATCACTGACGCACAGGTGAAAATAGCCCTTTCAAAAGCCAAAAACACAGCATCAATGGAGCCAGATGGTGTCCCAGGCTTCATCTTGCACAAACTACAGAACGAACTAACCCCCCACCTAATCATGCTGTTCAACCTCAGCCTCTCCACAGGCTACATGCCCATCGAATGGCACACAGCAACAGTTATTTCACTCCACAAAAGGGGGGCCACAACTGACCCTGGTATTTATTGCCCCATAAGCCTGACTAGCCTAGTCTGCAAGGCTATGGAGTGCATCATGGAACTCATTAACAAAGACATTGGGAGCCTTCAAGGCCATAGACAAGGGAAAGGTTGTTCACACAGCCTACCTTGATCTCACCAATGCTTTCGACACCATTCCCCACTCGGGTATTACAGAAAAACTCAGCAGCCTGAACATAAACCCCTACATCACGAGATGGGTTGCCAACTGGCTTACAGACAGAACTCACATGGTAAGAATAGTGGGCTTCAGTTCCGACTCTAAACCAGTCACAAGTGGTGCCCACAAGGTTCGGTCCTGGGACCCCTACTGTTCGGCATATACTTCTCAGACATATAGGCAAACACAGGAGGACTATGACTAACCAAGTTTGCCGATGACTGCAAACTGGGAGCCATAACTCACTCTCCGGCTGACACGGACATCCTCCAAAAGGGCCTTACTGAGACGGACACCTGGTGTCAAAGTCATGGCCTCAAGCTAAATGCCAAAAAATGCATAGTCACCCCATTTGGGAAAAACAAAACACCCATGAATTACCACATAGGTGACAGCCCCCTTAATACAGAAGAGGTAATAAGAGATCTGGGGACCCATGTAGATAGTAATCTCTCCTTTGACAATCATATTGCCAAAGTAGTTAGGAAATCCTTCTATGTAGCCCATCTAATTACTAAAGGGTTCACATCTAGAAATAAAGAGGTTATAGTGCCCCTCTACTCATCGCTCATCAGACCCATCATAGAGTACAATGCCCCATTTGGGATGTACCTCACAAGACACTTCCAATAGATGGAGAGACCACAAAAGTACATCACCAAGAGGATTACTGGCCTCAAACATATGTCCTATGCAGCCCGACTGAAAAAACTCCGGCTGTTCTCAGTGGCATATCACTTACTCAGAGGTGATCTCTGCCTGACTTACAAAGCCATGTCCAACTCAGAATTGATGGACATGCTCCACCTAAAAAATCCAAGTCACTGCGAGCCATGTGCTCTAGTGAGCTAAACCTTGCTACAACAATAAACAGAACATGCTGGAGGGATAGATTCCTGTCACAGAGACTCCCCATGCTTTGGAACAAAATTCCAAACTACATTAGGCAAAGCCCCTCACTAACACTCAAGAGAAACCTTGACAAGTAGATGGGTAACAGAAAATACACTCCTGGGATCACTTCATTGGCTCTGCTTGACAGAAAATCAGTTAATCAGTGGGGTGGCGAAAGCTGACACACTCTGGCTAGGCTTATAAATGCCCTTGGGCAGATAGCCTAGTACCTACCTATGAACCTATGAATGGTAGTAGACTTGACTATTTCTGACATTCTACAGAGTTTCTTTAAGAAAGTGGCTGTAACGTCTATTATGCCTTTCCCTTGGTGTGATTATGAAGTGGTAGAAATAGGTTGTCATGATATCTAGCAGCAAGCCTGCAAATCCATTTAGTTTGATCATTTCATTTTTATGGATTTAACTCTACACAATTTATCACTGAAATAAAGTCTGTCAATTCCATTAATTCCATGCCAGTACTGGGAATCATTTATGTGAGTGTCATGGACTATATGTGATATGGCTAAGGCCAGAGTTCATGCTGACAAGGATTTGAATATTACAGGCCTGGAAAAAAAACAATACAGTTCAACTTTTCTAAATGCAAGGCAACCAGATTCAAAGATTATATGCCCCTCATGGAACATAAGTAGGTGAAGATGTCCCTAGTTACAGCCATTAAACTTAACAAATCTGTATTCAAGAAGGGTAGTCCTACAATCATGGATGTGTAGGAATAAAACTAGTAAACTGTTTACATGTCCCCTTTAAACTGGATGTTGATTGATAATAATTCATATGATTTCTGACCAGGGAAACTGACTTGGAACTCTAAGAGCATTGTGAGATATCTCAGTTATTTTCTCCAAAAGTTAACTTAGGGACTGGTATGTCTTCAACAAATAAGTGAGTTGCTAACTCTACCCTTCCTATATTGCTAACCTTCCTGTCTCAACTGCCCAGTAATGATACTTAATAAATCAACCAACATTTAGATTTGCAAAAATTATTATGTGTGCTTTTTTCTTTTAGGTTAATCTCTGGATCCTGATGGCCTCCCATTTGAACTTTATAGCCTCTACACTGATTTACTGTTTCTCTCTTATTAGAATTGTTCATACCATACATTAACAAAGTGGACATACTGTTTACATCTAAGCAGTCCTTCACAATGAGTCCTCCCCAAGCCAGGAAGAACTGTACTAAACCAGCCAATTACAGATCAATTTTACTAATAAATTTAAGGCCAAACTTTATGCTAAGATAGGGGCATCACATATATCTCCATTTTTGTGCAAGTTAGTCAGTGCATATCAGAGTGGACTTGATAAATGAAACTATTGTGTAAACCTCTAAAGAAACCTTATTTCCATTTTCAGCACTCTCAGAAACGTTTAACTGTGGTTGCTGTCACATTGCTTGATGGGAGTGTCTCTGAGGCTTTCCTTAAAACTTTAGCTCACTATCAACATTCTTTAATCTCATCCTATATCTCCTTTGGCAAAGGAGTAAGGCAGGCTAGCTTTCTTTCTTTTACTTTTTCCCTTTTTATAGAGCTGTTTGTCATAGCAATTAAAATATGTAGATGACTAACATCATGGTCTGGAACTTAACTACACGACATTAAGCTATACTCATGTTTGCAGATAATTATATTGTATGGAGTACACCAGCCATGATGTACCAATCTTTGCATTATATTTATTCTACTTTGGCCAGTAATTGCAGCTCAAAGTAAATGTTAGCAAAAGTGAAATGCTACCAGTGCATCCACCATCAAAAAGGAAACCACTCTTAGCATTAAAATGTAGTCTCCCAATGGGGTTCCAACTCTGATAAATGTCTTGATATTTACATGGATCCATTTAGCTACGGCTCTCTAGATATCAATCTGCATAAGCTTTGAGATAAACTATTTGTGCAGATTCGTATCTGGTAAACATATCCCTTTTAGACAAACTTAGAGCTATCAATATGATGATTATCTCTACTCTGCTCTATCTGGCTAGGCATCTTCCACTAGTATATTCTAGTGCTTAATTTGTTAAAATTTATGAGTACTTATGCAATATATCTGGGTATGAAGAAACAGCAGCATTAATAGGAACATATTAGTAACTGGGCTGCTGCAGAGGAATGGAACTTTAACACACGTAAACACATTGTCATGCCTTCTAATTAGAAAAGCTGTTTGGGAGGGGGTAATCTTTGCAACTGTACTGGGCTCATTTAGAGAAGAACTTATTAAGGGACAAATTTCTTGAGGAAGTATTATGGTATATTCAATATTTTCCCTTGTGATTTTAGCAGTTTTGCGTTCTGACAGCATCACACAGGGCATTGCATGCCATAAAGGAATCACTACATCTAAGAGATCTAACAAGACCTTAGGTACCCACCTTTGGTCATCCATATTTAAAACCAAGGCTATTCCTGTCCACACTGAAATGAATGGACAGACCAAGGTATTCAGATCCAGGCATAGCTGTTACAATCAGCCACTTAGAAAGGTGTAGTTTTAATCTGAGCAACCCAAATTTCTCTACATTTTCCTCAAGTCTCACTTTTGGAGATATTTCAATTCTGAAAGCTTGCAGTTCTGTCTTTCAAAGATAGGTCTTAACTCTTTTTCACAAAAGTAACCACTATGTGATGGCAACATCAGACATATGTGGGAAGACTACTCAGCTGTGAGTCATTAAAGCAAATCTTTAGTACAGGTGATAAAAACTGATCCATGCTAAATATGTTAAGAACACTGTGATTCACCAACTATCATGGCTTCTCATTCGATCACCTTAAATGCTATTCATAAATTACAATTGTTTACTCTTCCTTTATGATGGTCATTTCTCTCCATTTATGGACATAATCAAAGCTTTCTTCAAGACAAAGGCTAGAATGGGAAAGGTAATTTTTGGCACAACTCTAACTCTTAATTATTTACCACTTCACTCAGCAGCTCTTACACATAACAACCAGAATACTCAACAACTCTTCTCCTTTAAAGTTTACCCTAGATTCTTGACTTAACAATATCTTGTACAAAAACAAGATCAAGTCTAAAATTAATTTAAGCCAATATGGCTGCCATAAAATCTCTCAGTTTTTAAACCAGAAAGTAGAACAGCAATTGTAAAATCATCTTGCGGTGACATCTAGAATGCACCTTACCTTTATTGCCATATTCCGCTAAGATATCTGCGACTTCCAAATCCAATCTTACAGGATCTATTGTTTTATTCCCCTTTCATCTCATTCTGAAAACCACTGGGTCGCCCCCCTAAACATGTAGTTTGGTTCCATGTAAGAGAATATGCAGTTTTGTTTCCCCTTAGTGTTGTATATACAACTTTATATAATAATATGACTTCATCTTCACCAAAGACTGACTGTAAGTAAAACAATGAGTACCAAGGTCACACAGAAAAAAAAACAATCAGTAAAAACTAAAAGAAATATCTAGCCATGCACGACTTTCCACTGTGTGATTTCTTGCAACCTCTTGAATTAGAGGTAACATGGGATATATGCAAATGACCCCTTAAGGACATCAGGTGTTTCAGATATATGGCAGTTCTGAATGCCACTGCCCATGACTTTTTTTCACATGCTTCAGACTGACTGTAAGTAACAAACATACTGGCTGAGATGGCATGCAAAAAATGCTACAGTCCTAGGCAGGCCTCTACCACCTTATTCTCTGCTGAACATGCATTTTGAGATCTTGGACCCAAGTCATGGGACTTCCTATTTAATATTTGCAGCTGCTATATGTATGAAAATTCAGAAAAAAATCTGCGAAACCTTAATAAAATAGTTTTCTGTTCTTGGTTATGTGTTCTGCTATTACTCACCTATTGTGTAAATTCAGCATTGATTAACAACTGTTTTACTTCTTTAGAACTAAATGCAAGTCCCATACAGCAAATTAAATATCACTTATATCCTAACTTCTTGTATACCTTATTGCTGTCTGGCTTTATTCTTCATTTTATCACTTTCTCTTCTTTGATTGTGATCTCCTCCTGCTTCTACTATTTACTGTTCCCCTATTGTTATACTTTTCAGTATATGAAAGCAGCAAATAAGCAAACTTTGATGAAGAATTTTAACTTAGTACCTCACCCAGCCTGACAAACTGATTTGTGTAATGACCTTAAATGTAATTATATAATTATGAACACTGCATGAAGTACATGTAAGATCACTTAATAACTTTTTAACTTGTGTTTAGTCCAACAGTATAATTATGTTTCTAATGTAACCCCAGGCTGTGGCTGAAATGGGTAGGGCCACTATCCTGTTTAACAAACATAATGACCAATCAACTATCAACTATCCAACCAACAAAATAAATGAATAAACAAACAAACAAATAAATAAATAATATGCAGACTGATGTCAACAGTCTTTAATGTAAGTAGACAATGCACAAGCATAACATCTCAAGGGACACTGTGACACACATGACATCAAATGTGCTGCAATGTTCTTTAGATTTTCACACTGGACTCATTCTAGGCATAGACTTGTTGAATTAACCATGTTTCAGCATTAACATGCTCATAAATCCTTGCAGACTGGGGGACTCCACACATGATTAGTAAATTCACGTTGTCATTCTGAGGGAGTTTCACCATTTTACCTTTCATATCTGCTCCCTGTCACTTTAAGCACACCCTCTCATAAGACCTTAGCACCCTTTGGAACAAAGCCAAGAGGTTATTGAATGTATTATGTAACATTCTGTATAAATCATTTGCTACCCCTTATTAACTCTTACCTTGGACATATGGTTTTAACATATTTTGTGGCATAACCATGCATCTAACCTGATATTTCATCTTCAATCATTTGCTGTACACTATGAATGATTTATTCACTCAGACCTTTGTTGAGGTTATATGCTATTACATCCTTTGTTTTTTTTTGTTTGTTTTTTTGCAAAATGTGTATCTCTGTATCCCAAAGGACCACTATGGTCAGAAGCTGAAAAGATTTTTATCACATCTAAAACGTTATTACTATTTTATTATTAGGTGTTACGAAATGGCATGAGGAAGCAGACATATTGACATGATATTTGGATGTCTTACCTTTCCACAATGTATTTTGCCCCCAGATGATAAGATTATAATGCTCTACCCCCACATGCAGAATATCCTTTCCATTCATATAACAAAAAAACACTTAGCCAGTGAAAAAATTGCACACTGAAAAAGTATATAAAAAGGTTTAATAAAAAACATTTTCTATACTTTTTCAGTGTGCTGTTTTTTTCACTGGCTAGGTGTTTTTTTATTTCATTGTGCTTTGCTTGGTGGTTTTTGTGGTGTCCTTTCCATTCACGTGGCTGTGCCTATAATTTGTTTACTTTCATAATTTCTGCATACTGTGCCAGTAACTTTTTATAGTAAAGATCATAGTTATTTAATTCTAAGGACACATCCTCATTCAATCATTCTTTGTAGAGCATAAATCATGACTCTTGGCTTTCTAGCCTCAGCTGATCTGACAAACACAGTATAAGTACCATGATTGCCAAAGAATAAGTAAGTTTATGGCCCCAGTGTGGGGGGTGGGGGGACGAGCTGTCAATAACAGTTCATGGTTAGAGGTGCAAGTCTCCAGTGTTCAGTATGGCCCCAGTATGAGGCAAAGAAGGAAAAATTAGAAACTCCTTGAAATGCTGGTTTTTCTTTGACCAAAAATCTTAAAAGGCGATTGATGGCTTCTGCTATGTCTCATTGAGTCCCAATTCAATGACGATTCAATTTTCCAGTTTCAACTTGTCTGGAGCTCAACATGATTAATAAAATAAAAGTTAAGTTTTTTTACATGGGGAGAAGCCCATCCAAATTCCCTACATTGGTGGATCCTCTGAAGTTATATAACTCAACTTTGCGGTTGCACATTCATGAAGAAAAGAGAAACTCATAAGGAAAAAAATGAAATTACTGCAGCTGCACATGTAGTGATTTGCTATGCAAAACAATGAATGAGGTGTTTTACTTCAGGGAATTGAACTCAACCAAATGAAACTTCATTAAGTTGTATCTTGATGACATGTAGGGAATCTATGATAGATGACTTGATGTAACAACCATGGAGATAAAAAAAGTATTACAATATTTTATACAAACACAGCATGAAGTTCACAGAGAGTGCTGAATATCATGAAAATGCCACAGAAGAGGAGTAACACCTAAGTCATGCTTTATTTTTATGTGACATTGAATTGTTCATTTTGTAGGCAGATAAGCGTATAATGGGAAGGGCAATTTTGTTTTAAAGGTGCATTTTTCTGGAATGTTCCATGCAGATAAAAGGACTAGTATTCTTGAGAAACCACTGATAGTTTATGTAAAAATAAATAAACAATTAGGGGAAGTGGTTTGCTGTACACATTATTAGGTTCATGAATAAACTATTAGTAGTTTTATCTAGAAATGAAATAATCATAAGCATTATAAAAAGTTTTGTTCTGCATCACACCTGGAACATATAAAATTGTAATGCTTGACATAACATTTTAAACAAAAGTTTAATGATTTCTAGGTGTATATTTATTTTTAAATGCTTTGTGTAATAAGAGTTTTGTTGCTGTGCTACCCCATTTGTATGAGAAAGGATATTAAAGAAAGAGCAGATGAGAAGATACCTGAACTTTGCTTTCTTAATGTTACAAAACAAATTTCCAAGAAGGTACATTATGACATAAAATCACTCTGAAGAGCACCAAATGGATATATTGTCAAATGATAACAAGTTATCGATGTAACATTATCTATAGTGACCCATAGCTTGATATTTTTAGCAATAATTCAAAAATGGGCTTCAAGGTTTAGAAGATAAGCAGATGCCACATAATGTGGCACCTTCTACTCTAAAGGCAAGTTCAGGCAAATGAAATTTTAAGTGTGTGTGCAACTAGTTCCATTTTTCAAAAAGAAGTCAAACTCTGACACAAATGAAGGGAAAAAACAGTCAAAGGATTTAACCGTGTCAGTGCCAGCAGACAGATATATTTTTCTGCAGTCCATATATAAAACTATAGTGTATACTGATAAGGAAGAATAGATTACAGGATTACTGTTTACTCGTTATTTTTTCTTATCTGAGTCAGTTACCTTGAGTCTAACACTTTAGCATTAATTCATCCCCTGGATTGTTATCTGAATGTTCAATAATTTTCCATAGTAAGCCGCGGTGGTGCAGCGGTAGCATTGTTGCCTCACAGCAAGAGGTTCTTCCATTCGATTCTTGGCTGGAGCACCTTCTGTGTGGAGTCTGCATGTCCTCCTCGTGGTCAAGTGGCATTCGAAAGACATGCGTGAATGGGCATGCCTTTGAAGATTGGGCGTTGGGCTGGCACCTCAGCACCGAAAAAATCTACTGCCAATCATTAGTGAACCGGAGTCCCACTGTGGCAACCCCTAACTGGGAAATGCCGAAAGAAGAACAATCATTTTCCATGGTACTTCTCACAATCAAGACAAGAACAACCAGAATCATCACTTCTTACAACTCTTGGATGAAATTTAAAGAACTGCTAAATAAACAGTTGCTAATACTTAAATAATAAATGCTAATTCTTGAGATTTTTTTGAATTTTTGCTGTATAGTAAGACACCTCTGTAAATATTTGTATATATATATATATATATATATATATATATATATATATATATTAAATGTTATAATTTATCTGCTTGTTAAAACTTTAGTAAAAATATTTGAGAAAAAAAACAATTTTCCATGGCATGAACTGAGATACACCCCTAGTATTATTGTTTCTTTTGCAATGATCATTGAAGTAAAAATATACTCCTTATAGGTTTTGTCCTGATTTCTGTCATTTTTTTTCTTTACAAATGTATGACATTGCAAGATCATTAAGTGGGTGACATACCAGATTCACATACTGAAAAAAGTGATTATCCTACAAATTAGGCCTGAGGAGTCCTTAAAACAGTTACATTGTCCAGAAGGTTTTGGCTGCTATGACAAAAATATATTATCCATAAAGCATTACAAGTATATATTGCTGATAATCAGTGCTATGATAAAAAGAAGTTATGTCTTACCATAACATTCCATCTGTGTTGTAGATCTTTATTCATTCATTACTGTTAGGACTTCAGTTCCATCCTCGGAACCGACACAGCTGTTACCAAGCTCGCGCCAGCCAAACAACTCTCAGCTAAGACCTACCCACAATGCCCCTCTCATAGTCTCTTCAGATCGAGTTTGCCTGCCATGATAGTATAGAAGTAATAAAAGTGACAGTAGGAGGCTCTGTCTGAGCAAATACCTTAATTAATAAGGAAATCCTAAAGTCCACCAGGAGTCCAGGCAGGGGGAAGGAGGGCGGGAAGTAATAAATGAATAAAGATCTACAACACAGATGGAACGTTATGGTAAGACATAACTTCTTTATCTGATGTTGTAAATCTTTATTTGTTCCTTACTGTTAGGACCGAGTCCCCAGCTACTTGAGTCCTGGGTGGTCCTAAGGAAGGACATTCCTGAGCACCATAGAACCAAAAGACGCTCATCCACTGGAGGTCAAATCCAATTTGTAATGAGTGATAAAGGTATGAGGTCTTGCCCAAGTGACCGCTGCGCAGATATCATCCATAGATGATCTGGAATGAAAAGCCACTGAAGTAGCCATCGATCTAGTAGAGTGAGCCTTTATTCTGGAAGGTAAAGAAACTTTGTTCTGATGGCAGATGAAAGTAATGGCGTTTCTGAACCAAGAAGATAAAGTCATTTTGGAGACAGGCCTACCCAATCTGGGTCCTGCAAAGGCCACAAACAATTGATCCATTTTCTGAAAGATTTAGTTTTGTCCAAGTAGAAACAAAGTTGCCTATGAACATCAAGGATATGCAGAAGGTATTCCCCTCTATTTGAATGATGAGGGAAGAAAACCGGTAGGTCAATAGATTGATAATTAAAACCCAGAAATGACCTTGGGCAAAAAGGAGGGGTCAGTACATAGGGGCACTCTTTCCCTATGAAAAATCAAATAAGGTCTCTTGACACTCAAGGCCTGTAACTCAGATGAGGTAAGGGCTACTAAATGTAGAGTTTTCCAAGACAAAAATTTCATATCACATGAGTCAGAAGGCTCGAAAGGAGGACTTGTTAATGGCTGAAGCACCAATGTCAAGTCCCAAGGCTCTATAGGAGGCTTGACAGGAGGTTTAATATGTAATACTCCTTTCATGAAGGTTTTGCACAGTCGGTGTGACATAACAGAGAAACTGACGATTCCACTGTGAAAACTTGCAATAGCTGCTAAATGTACTATAATCATCGATGATGAATCTCCTGCATGCAACAGGGTAGTGAGATATTGTAAGATCTTCTGAACAGGCATGGAAAAGGGGTCTATGTTATGTTCTTTGCCCCATCTAGAGAACCTAGCCCACTTACTAGAATCAGTTTTCCTGGTGGAAGGTTTGTGTGAAGCCAAAATAATCTCACAAACAGGGGATGAAATATTAGGTAGCCTGGCAATCATCGGAAGTAGAGAAACCAAGCTGTGAGCTTGAGGCTGTGGAGACTGGGGTGAATCAGTCTCTGAGGATGAGACAGCAGACCTTGGGATTGATCCAGGATCCACGGGCTGTGAATCAGATGAGGCCATAGGAAAGGGAACCAGACAAGACGGGGCTAATAAGGGGCATTGAGGATCACTCTGCTTCTCAGTCTTTGAGCTTTCTGGAGGAATTTTGGGATGAGAGGAAACAGGGAAACGCATACAGCAGACCAAGGGGCCAATCGTGCATCAGAGCATCCCTCACTGACTCCCCCTGAGGGGGGATCAGGACAAAATAGCTTCAGCATTTGTTGTTTAGGGGAGAAGCAAATAGGTCGCAGCAAGGCCTGTCCCAAAGGTGGAAGATCTGATCCGCTATTATAGGTCTGAGGGACCACTCATGAGGTGTCAAAATGTTCCTGCTTAGATTGTCTGCAATAAGATTGGAACTCCCAGGAATGTGTGTTGCTATGAGAAAGCGGTTGGAAGCCATTGCCCAGTGCCAAATTCTCATGGCCTCCCAACACAGGGGGTAAGACCTGGTTCTGCCTTGTTTGTTGATGTACCAGAAAACTGACATGTTGTCCGACTGAATTGCAATGGTCCCAGAAGGAAGGGATGTGTGGAACACTTGCAACACTAAGAGAACTGCCCCCAATTCCAGGACATTTATGGGCAAATTGACCTCCATGGGTGACCAGGTGCCTTGGACTGTCTTTCCCTGGAAATGCCCCCACCCTAATGTCCGTGGTTACTGTTGCCCTGGGCTGGGGAAGGCAGAGTGGTCGACACCAAAGATTTGATTCTGGCTTCATTCACCAAAGCATTTCTTTCTTGCAAAGGTTTGTAAGGCGTATCATGTGGTCGAGTGGGTGGGTTAAGATCAACCATTGTGATGAAAGGAGCCACTGTACTAGTCTCATGTGCAACCTTGCCAGTGGAACTAAGGTAATGGTTGCTGCCATAGATCCCAATAGCTGTAGTACAAGGCATGCTGGTACAAATGTCTGTGGAAGGAGGACTTGAATTTAGCTTCTTATTTTTGAGAGCCTGTGAGGAGGAAGGGAAGCTTGACAGGACGATGTGTCGAAGATCACTCCAATGAATTCCAGTGCTCTTGTTGGAGACATTTGTGATTTGTCCATGTTGATTGTGATACCTAGGTGAAGATCAAGGCCTTGAGTGTAAGAAAGACTGAGAATGAGAAGATTCCTGGTCGTGGCGGTAAGGAGCCAATTGTCTAAATATGGAAACACCTGAAATCCTTGTAGTCAGAGATGAGCTACTATGACTGCCATGCATTTGGTGAACACTCTGGGGGTGGTTGAGAGACCAAAGGGCAGTACCCTGAACTGATAGTGATTAGCTCCCAGCTGGAAGTGGAGAAATCTCCGGAGCGTTTGTCCATCTTTATGTGGTAATATGCATCCTGGAGGTCTATAGAGCACATCCAGTTATCCTTCTCCAGAAAGGGGAGAATGGACTGTACTCTGACCGTCCGGAAGTTTTGAGGTTTTAAGAATTTGTTTAGCAAGCTGAGATCCAGGATTGGTCTCCAGTCCCCTGCCTTTTTTGGCACTAAAAAGAAACTCGAGTAAAATCTGAATCCTGTCTGGTCTGGTGGGACTTGCTGGATGACTCTTTTTCTTAGCAGCTTTTCGATTTCTAAGACTGCAGCCTCCCTCTGACCGGGTGGGACATCAGGGTTTTGTTTTACAGGTCTGGGAGTAAGACTGAATGGGATATGATAGCCTCTTGATGTTATTCTCTGCACCCATGCATCCATTGTTATGAGTTGCCAGGCCTGTAGGTGCAGAGAAAATCGACCCCCGACTGCTTCCAGAGGAAAGCAATCAGGCCGCTGTTCAGGATCGCTGTAAGGGTCAGCCAGAGAAGGAATATCTAGCTCCCTGGTTGTGCGGACCCCCTCTGCCCTGAAAGGGGTGTCTTCCGGATGAGTTGCCCCCTCTGCCCCGGGGGGATTGCTCACCATGAGTGTCACGAAAAGATCCTTGGGACTTCTTGAACCACAATTTTCCTCCCCTCTGGTTCCTGGAGTAGGATCTCTGGGGAGTGGAAAAATGTATGCCCACAGCAGACAAGGTCTTTTCGTCCTTCTCACTGCGTGATAGTGTGTCTCTTATTTTGGGACCAAAAAGGGAAGATTCATCAACAGGCGCGTTGACAAAGGAAGATTGAAAGGGGTCCACGAAGTCATACAAATGCATCCAAGCTTGCCGTCTCATGATGATGCCTTATGCGGCTGCTTGAGTTGCACCCTCAGTAGTGTGAGAGATCAAGCACATTGAGGAGTTCAAGATGGATTCCAGAGTAGCTAGCTGACAGGCAATAGTATCACTCACCTCCTCAGGCAGTACCCCAGCCAAAGAGGCAGACATTTCTGAGATTAGTTCTCTTTGGATGCGAGTAAAGTGTGCCAGATAATTCAGCAACCAAATTGCAAATGTTGCTGAAGCATAGGCCCGCTTCCCCAGTCTGTCCATAGCCCAAGACTCTCTGTTCAGGGGATGAACAGTGGAACTATCTTCTGCCAGCTCCCTCTTGGTGGCCACCGCCACAACCATGGAATCAACTACCAGCTGCTTGGACCAATTGGGCTGGTCTTCAGGGGTGGATACAATTTTATCTGGCCTCCGGGAGACAGGTTCTATGTTATCTGGGGCCTTCCAGGCACACTGCAGAATAAGATACACACAAAGCTGCTGAGAGTAGGCTCCAGAATCCACAATGAACTTGAAAAATTCCAGGAAACGAATCTATGCAGAACTGCTTTATTACAACACACTAGCGCTTTCACAAAATGCTTCTTCAGGTGTAAAACTGATACAAAAAACCACACCTTAAATAGCCAGGTTGAATAATCACATGATGCACTCTAATTAACTTTTAAAAGGGAGACCTTAAAATCAGTTTAAAACATACATATACACTACATATACACTATTAATAAAACATACACCCTGCATAAAGAACAGATATATAACAATATATATATAAGCACATTCTAATGAGCATATATATTTAATAAACAATCATTATTATAAAATAGAAAAAAAAAAAATATAAAAACAAATAAATAAATAAAAGACAGGAATTACCTATGTAGAGCTCTTTTACCAAGAACAGGCTTCAAAGGCACCTGTTCATTTAAACCATGACCATAACTGGCTCTAAGCATGACTATCCACCTAGCCTCTACTTCCTCAGTTCTAGCTCTAATATCACCCACTCTAACACTCTCATATGTCCTAGAGACAACCATAAACATAAACTTATGTTGTACACCCATATTTTGTACATGCTTAGCTAAAGCATTAGTATTACTCTCTTTACCTATATGGTAATAATGCTCTCTTATTCTATCCTTTAGAGAACGATCTGTCTTGCCAACATAGAAACATCTACAGGCAACACAGTTAGCTAAATAAATCACGTGCATAGTTTCACAATCAGCCTGAACCCTGATGTCATACACTCTGCCTGTGTCAGGATGTGCAAAGAAAGGCTCTTTATTAATGTACTTGCACTGCGAGCATTTACCACATGATTTAGTACCAGGTACTGTTGGGGCATACTTTACTTCCTTAACATTACATAACCTTCTTCTTAAATTCTTCTTATTCTTAAAAGTGAACTGAGGTCTGGGGCCTATAATTTCACTGAATTGCAGATCAGTTAACAGAATATCTCAATGTTGGCTAATAATTTCAGTATACCTCATAACATCTCTTGAGTAAGGAATACAAACCTTAATATTATTTGCTCTATTGGTATTGCCACCAGCTGACCTTTTTGAAAAATATGGTTTGGTCCTACTCTCTCTCAATTTAGAGACTTGAGTAGCATTATACTCTACCATCCCATAATCATAACCTCTCTCTGTAAGCTCATTAATGGTCTTATGTTTCTGCTCTTCAAATTCGCTATTCTTTGCACTCAATCTAGAAGCCCTATAGAATTGATTCTGGACTACATTTCTAAAGACATAGTCTGGATGCATGCTATCCCTAGATAGCAAACTATTAACGTGACATTCCTTTCTATATAGTCTAGTTGACATCACATTAGAACTGTCCTTTTCCACTATCACGTCCAGAAAATTTATACTAGCATCTGAATAGTTCAAAGTGAACCTCAAAAAGGGGGTGGTACTGTTAATGTACTCAACAAAACTCATTAGTTCTAAAACAGAGCCTCTCCACAAAATAAAAAGGTCATCTACAAACCTTCTATAAAAAATAATGAAATCTTTAAAAGGCCCTTCTTCTAAAAAATCTGTCTCCCATTTCATCATAACAACGTTCGCATAACTATTTGAACAGGCACTACCCATCGCCACACCATTCTTCTGCCAATAAATCTGATCACTGAATAAACCACATTATTCAGAAGAACAATAGACATCAAATCAATGTATAAATGAATTTCATTCATACTATATAGATTACTACTCATCAGTTGTTCTATCAAAAAAGCAAGCCCTATATCATTGGGTATTACTGTGAATAATGAAACAACATCTAGGGTAACAAACAAATATTCCATATTCAACATGCCACAGTTAGTGCCTTCATACAGATCACGGAGAAAGTGCTCAGTATCTTTAAGAACAAATACTGAATTATCTATTAAGGGCTTCAATTTTTCTCTAAAAATACTGAAATACATCTCCGCACCATCCCCTTCCTGCAACAATAGGAGCATAGGGGGTCTAATCAGATTCTTATGCAGCTTAGGTAAACCTTGTATAATAGGGACGGTATAATGAAATACCCTAAGAAACTTGAAGAGATCCTCTGTCAATAACCCTATTTGCAATAAAGACTCTAATTGTTTATTAACCAAAATGACCATTGATTGCATATGAGCTCTGGTTATTTTCTCATAAAAGTCAACATTATTCAACATTTCATACATTAAACAGCCATATTCCTGTCTATCAAGTAAAACAATCCCCCCACCTTTATCAGTTGGTCTAACTACAAAGTTAACATCATTCTCAAGAGCACACAATGCCTCAAATTCAGCCTTGGATAAATTATGTTTTCTACCACTAAAATTTCTATCTTCATAGACTTGCATTAACTAATGGTATAGGTTTAGGAATAAAAGTACTTGGTTTTCTCAGAGAAGTTTCTGAAGTATTAGTGTTATGTTTAAACATATACTTCAGTGTAAGGTTCCTAGTAAACATTTTAAAATCAAAACACTAATGTCTTACTTGTTGAAACACCTTTTTGATGATATACACTTTGTTCAATTCTTCCTCGTGCTTCCTCTTGTATCGTGTTGTACTCCTCCCTCTGTCTCTGTGCTGACTGTTCTGCTGCTGTGCTCCCTTTCGATTTGATGAACTGTCCCTCATGGGAAGTGGAAAATTCAAATGAAAAAATGGCGCTACTCCATGAGGCTGTGCTGGTATAGCAATAGCTCCGTTGTTATCATCAGTGGAAGTATTACAGCTCCCTATGCACTTCAGGAAGTAATAATAGTCTTTTTCTGGCTCCTAAATTAGATGCACTATCATTCTGTGTGCAATTGGAAAGGCGCCCTACTAAGGTGTGTGTAGTTTCTCTTGACTGCTCCTGTTGTTGTATGTCAACGCTTTCACTATCAGTTGGAAATCAGCTTGCGTGCTTCATATGAGGCATGAGATTCCTTACTGAAGCTGGTAGGCAAATCAGAGGCCAGGTGAAAATATTGCCCAATGAGAAGCCGATCCCTCTGCATATCTGTTAATAGTTCAGTCACAGCACTATTGGGATATTTAGTATTAATTTGACGATGTTTCTCTTTAATGGTATCTAAAATTAATACCTCCCTTCTCTTGGCTGCTTGTAAAAGAAGTTTGAGGTAACTTAAACTGGTAGAAATATTCAGTTTCTGCCACTCACTTAGAAGAAGAGAGTCATCTTCTGTTTGCGCAGGCATCTTTAAAACTCTCAACCCACGAGGTATAAGATTTTCAGCCAAACAAACTTCTAAATGAAAAATCTCATATTGAGTTTGTGCAAGCCTACATAGCTCCTTCTCCAGCATTAAAATATCAGTACGAAGTGCTAAAAAATCAACATCCACTGCTTCCAAGCCTTCTGCTACTAAATTCTTATCAAACAGTGGATTATTCTGTTCTTTCACTTGTGAAATAATAGAATCAAAACTTATACCATTAGTGCAAACAGTCCCAGATGGTGGAATAGGATTATGTCCAAGTTCAATTTCCTCAATTACTTCAATTTCACTGGCCATATTCCTGGTGCTAACAGCCAAGTAGAAGCAAATAAAAAAAACACAAAAGGCCAGGCACCAGAAACCTCTGCAGCTGTAAAAAACGAAGAACAGGATACACACAAAGCTGCTGAGAGTAGGCTCCAGAATCCACAATGAACTTGAAAATACCAGGAAACGAATCTATGAACTGCTTTATTACAACACACCACAAAATGCTTCTTCAGGTGTAAAACTGATACAAAAAACCACACCTTAAATAGCCAGGTTGAATAATCACATGATGCACTCTAATTAACTTTTAAAAGGGAGACCTTAAAATCAGTTTAAAACATACATATACACTACATATACACTATTAATAAAACATACACCCTACATAAAGAACAGATATATAACAATATATATATAAGCACATTCTAATGAGCATATAAGCATATTTAATAAACAATCATTATTATAAAATAGAAAAATAAAAAATATAAAAAACTAATAAATAAATAAAAGACAGGAATTACTTATGTAGAGCTCTTTTACCAAGAACAGGCTTCAAAGGCACCTGTTCCTTTAAACCATGACCGTAATTGGCTCTAAGCATGACTATCCACCTAGCCTCTACTTCCTCAGTTGATCTGTCTTGCCAACATAGAAACATCTACAGGCAACACAGTTAGCTAAATAAATCATGTGCATAGTTTCACAATCAGCCCAAACCCTGATGTCATACACTCTGCCTGTGCCAGGATGTGCAAAGAAAGGCTCTTTATTAATGTACTTGCACTGCGAGCATTTACCACATGATCTAGTACCAGGTACTGTTTAACATTACATAACCTTCTTCTTAAATTCTTCTTATTCTTAAAAGTGAACTGAGGTCCAGGTCAGGTCCAGGTCCAAGAGGGAAGGAAGACCTAGCAGGGGTGGGTAATCCTCTAGCTGCCAAAAGCTGGTCCACAGCCCTCACTACATCTTGTTCTGAAAGACTCCTGGTGGATCTGAAGGAAGCTGCCGATGGAGATTCTGGTCTCTCAAGAAAAGGACTACATTGTTGTCCCAAAAAGGGGTCATAAGAAGGAGAATATCTGGTTTCAGAAAGGTGCTTGACCTTCGGAACTGACGGTGTCAGTATCAGTGGAGCCATATAAGACATCGGAACCATGGCCAGGGATGGTGCTGACACAGGTACAGTAGTCGGAGCCTATGTCAAAACCAAGGTCAGCGCTGAGGTAGTGGTACCGAAGCTGCTACAATGGTTGGAGTCAGAATTAAGGGCAGCACTGAGGGAGAAGACATGGAGCCTGGTGCCAAAGTAGTCTGTGCTGAAGGAGTGGGAGAAGCCCGGTGTCGACTCGGTTCTGAGGAGGACAGAGATGTCGGAATTGAGTAACTACATTTCTCTTTATGTTTTTTCGCATCCTTATGCTTAGGAGGTGGTGAGACCTCCATCCCAGAAAAAGCCTCCAAGAAGGGTGTTTTCAGAATACCCTTCAGAATAAGCTTGTTCTTATGTTCAGCCAATGTACGGTTGCTGAAGCTAGAACAAATATCACAAGATACATTAATGTGGTCAACGCCCAAACAATAAACACACCGAGCATAACCAGCTGAGTTGGGCATCTTACGCCCGCACTTATCACACTGTTTAAATCCTAGTTTTACTTTATCAGACATCATACTACAATTTAACCAACCAAAAAATAACAACAAGGTTATAGAAGAGTTTTTTTTTTTTTTTTTTTAAACAGCTAGAAAAGGAGAAGTACCAACAATGGTACTAAGAAATACCACAAAGTGGTAGGGAAAGGGCCTACCAAAGGTAGGGGAGAGGGACAGTACCAACGATGATAAGAAGGGTAGGTTTCAGTAAGAAAGTATATAAATTTGAAGGCGAAGAGATAATCTTAAGGGAAAACTGACTAGAGGAAGGAATTGTATAGATAAATCACAAGAAACACTACACTTAGCTTGAGAGAAGGCTTCGCATGTCTGACAAGGAACGTAGCAAACGAGATCTGAAGAGACTGTGAGAGGGGCATTATGGGTAGGTCTTAGCTGAGAGTTTTTGGCTGGTGCAAGCTTGGTAACAGCCGTGTCGGTTCCGAGGATGGAACCGAAGTCCTAACAGTAAGGAATGAATAAAGATTTACATCATCAGATTATAATTTTCAGAAATGGCATATGATACAAATAAAACCATCCTAGCATCACTGAATGATACTTTAATATAGCTCGTCTTTTTCAGTAGCATATCATTCTGATTATAAACTATAATTATTTTTATCCAAATTTAGAGTAGTTGCAAGCCATTCATTTAGATAAAATATCCTACAGGGAAGGGAAGCTTGTTTCAGAGAAGAGATATATATACTTCATGATCTATCAAAATGTGTACATTTTCTAAAGCATATGTTACTATTCCAACACACAACAAAACAATTATGGCATACATGGATAAAAGACATTGTACAATCTTTTTTTTGCCATAACTTCACTATTTTATGAACTATGTATTATATATTAAACTAAAAATGCTACTTACCTAGTTTCTGGGAATCATCTGTCATATCAACATTTCTGAATACCAGTTTCTCCATCATGCTGAGACTACTAAATCCATCTGCTATTTTGTGTACTAATCGTCTTTCATCTTCACACAGTCTCACTGAAAGCTCTCTCAGACAAGGAAATTGATTTATATTTGAAAAAATATGTTCTGAAAAATATTAGTTAAAATGAATGTCTTACTATTGCTGTTAAATTTAATACTGACTTAAATATTAAACTGTGATACAGAACTCTAAAAAGGAGGTATTTCTATGACAGGATTACTTTCCACAGTATTATACTGACTTCCAAAATAGAGATGTTTAAATGATGTGAGTCTCAAGGCTTATTTTCCAAGCCCTAATCAGAATACTTTTTGAAAAGTATTGTTTCAGCCAAAGACAGTGGTTACTTAGCAAAACACTTACTGTACAGATGAAGCTACTGCAAAAGTATTTGCACATATTTTAGCATGGTAGAATACCAAGAAGTCCATTTCATTTTGAGGAGATTTTGTCATACCTGATATCCATCAGATTATCACAGCTGCTATCTTAAGAAGAAAATATTTTATTGAGATACATTTTGTTTCAAGCCATGTGTAAACTATAACACATTAGGCACAAGTGTAACACATATACATTCTCTCTAACAGTTTTGACAAGGCTGTGGGCACTGATCTTTGATGGCAATATTAAATATTAAAATATTATAAGTCAGCCATCCACATAAATATACCTGGGCAACCCTCTATTCCTTCGGTTTTTTTTCCCATATCAATCAATATGTACTATACTCTGTAAAATTTACCACTTTTCCAGATAATCAGCATCTAGTTAAGATTAAAAATAATAACTAGTTTTCGTTTTTGCTGTACAAACCCATCTTTAATCATTCTCTGTATATTGTGAATAATGAATGTCACTGACTGCCATTCTGCTGCTGTCATGGTGACAGTAGTGCATTTATTTTTTTCCATCTGAGACTTAATAACAGTTTGGATGGTTTCAGCAAAGTTAAATCTTGTAATAAAATAAGTAACTGCCCTGCGTATAAATTTAAACCCACTCAGTCTTTCCCTTTCAAGTGTTATATTGCATTTTGGGAGGAGGGATGTAAGTAATTTTCTTGGAGTTACTCCAGGGTGCCAAGTGTTTACCACAGTTCTTTATGTCACACATTCAGGGGATACTTATTTACATCATTTAAATCAGTCACAAATTCTGCTTCAGTATCACTTACTAAAATACCATCCTATTCTCAAGTAGCAATATGCCCACTAACTCATCATATTTCAACAGTCATATAAACTACAGATTATATACAGGGACACCCATTCTCTCTGCATATCTGCTTCATTGCCATAGGCAAGGACTATGGTTGCACATTTCTACGTGTAATGGCAAAACCTAGAAACCTGTATTTAATGTATTAATCATTAAAGTTATAGATCTGCATTACTGATATTGTTTATGTTGGCATAACCACAACAAAAGAACTTCTCATAATCCATTTTAACATTTTAACCTTTCACGTAGCCATCCCTTGCACCTGCCAAAGAAATGGATTTAGAAAATATCTTCTCCATTCCAGTGTATGACTTTGGTGGCACATGTATTTCTAAAGGAACTGGACAACAGTGACAGTATTAAGAAACATGACAGCTAATCTAATTAACTACTGACTACTAAGGAAATATCATAAATGTTGTGTCATCTTATAGTAAATATGTTTATACCATCTCTATGTGTCTGTCTGTCTTCCATCTGTCTGTCTGTGTCTCTTTATCTCATATTTTCACATTCTTGGTACTGATTAGTCACTTTGCCATTTTTAATTTGCCACAAAAAATCTTTACCATGCCTGCAATGACCAGTACTGCAAAAATGGGGTCTACCTGAGAACACTGACACTGGTAGACCGACAACGGAAATAACTGACAGTTTGAAATCCCAACTCTGAAAACACTGACATGTGAAACAAGCGTGACTGTGTAAGTATGCGATAGTGACGGATATTAGGGTGCGGGTAAGGCAAGTGTGTGTTAGTGATGGACTGTAAGGTTAGGGTGCAGGTAAGGTTAGTGTGCGATAGTGACGGACTTTAGGGTTAAGGTGCAGGTAAGGTAAGTGTACAATAGTGACGAACTTTAGGGTTAGGATGTGGGTAAGGTAAGTGTGAGATAGTGACGGACCTTAGGGTTAGGGTTTGGGTTAAGGTTAGTGCATAGATAGTTGTGTATGTAAGGTTTAGTGTAGGTTTGTAAGGTTTTTGGTGTGCTTGTGTTGTGTGTGTGTTGTGAGTTGGTGTTATGGTGTTCGGTAATGTGAACTGTCGGTATTGTGTGGTTTCAGTGTTTTGGTGTCGGCGTTTTGGCTGTCGGGTTTGTGATGTGTCTGTGTAGTGTAGGGGATCCCAAAAATGGCACCAGAGCCCAGCCTCTAAACAAATCTTTGTCCTTCTGCTTATTTGGGAGATATTAGCTTAGACTGCACCATCCATGGCTATAATGGTCACAGTGAGGAAGAATACAGGCTTTTCAACATAACTCTCTGTTGCTAAAACTGTAGATATTCTTCATAAATAAAAACAAAACCTATTACAGTTTCACAGACAGATAAGAGAATCAGTAGGCCTGTAGCATGCAAATACTTCAGTTGTCAATAATTTTGCACATGCAAATGAAAAAAGAAATAAGGCACAAGCCATGGTAATTATTTTATTCTGAAATGGAAAACTATCACAAATCACTAGGGATGACATTCAAGCAAATAATGAAGAGAGTGAAGATGTGAGCAAATTCTGGGTAATCACTCGTATAAGAATAAAGATGTGAACCAGTCATTGGTAATCTCTCCTACACTGAATAATTAGAGCAAAAATATAAGCTATTGAGTTACTGTTCAACAGCTTTAACACTGCACAGAATGTTGCAATTGAGCAAAAGAGAAGGAAAAATAGGGTGGATAACAAGCAGCACTAAATATTAGCTCAGAAACTATGTTTAAAGCACAAACCTAAAATGTGCATCAGTGGAAATGCTGAAAAACTAATTTCATTGCATGAATGCAAAAGTCAGGAAGTCTGCTAGAAAGTTGCAATGTTTCAAAACCAAATATTATGTAATACCTTTTACTGGACCAACATTAGTTCAGAACGAGGAGAGATTTCTCAAGCTTTTGGTCTAAATGAGCCCTTCTGCTGGTACTAAGTTATAAATTAAAAGCACTGTGCTTTAATATCTTTTTTTGCAAATGTGGGAGAAGAAATATCAATACTCAACTTAGATGCTTATCATTAAATATATAACATAGTTCACTGAAAGAAAGAGTGACTGTATTCATAAGTTTAGATGTTCATTGAGTCATATTAAGCTTTTGACCAAAAGGACATTATAAAGCTTAGCCTTGACACTCCTTGTCATTTTTAACTTCTGGTAAGAAGAATATTTCCACATACCTCAAGCAAAATTTACTGCCTCTCATCTAATTTTCAAATATAGTTTTGAAAGTAGAAAACTGGCTACTTTGTAATGTAATGGGAGTTTTTTCAAAGGCAGGGAATATGTTCAGTTATGAATCTGGCATACCAAAAGGTGTTGTTTATCTTATGGTGTTGGCTAAGGTCTTTAGCATGAATCTTAGACAGGCCACTGGCTCTGCAAAAAGCTGGAAAAGGGAGGAAATGGTAGGGACATTCAGTGCTTGTAAGGGTAAACAGATATCAGGCATCAGGAGTCTATACAAGATAGACTGGGGGGGGGTAGGGCTTTTAGTCTTTGGTGGAGATTATGATAAAATACTCCAAAAATCTTGGTCAGAAACCTTTAGTGGTCTTTCAAGTTGGTCAAGATACTTTGTGAGGTACATTGCAAAAGAGTCACTATATTCAAGGATGGGTCTAATAATGGAAATATACAGAGGCCCAAGATTGCATAGGACCTAGAGGAGATATCCATACAGATCAACTAAGCAAAGCCGAAGGGCTTCCTAATCACAAAACAGCATGGTGATCAAAAGAACAAGTGTTATAACACAGGCACTTAAGTTTCAGATATTAACATCTGTTATAAGGGAGCATAATTAAGGGTGTAAAAGAAGGGGGTGGTGTTCACGAAGGCAACTATACTACATTTTTGGCATTTATAGTGAGCCCATGACTGAGACACCACTTTCTAGATGATTGCACCCACTTTGTGATCATCACTCAATTTAGATAGCCATACTCCCTTGACATATGCACTTATTCTGAGAAATATTTCTCTGAAAAGAGGCCAGATCAGCCCTTAAACAGAGGCCTGGTTAGGTTATTCTAATACTCTTTTATTATTTTACAATCTGGGAAGTCCACAGAATGAGAGTTTAGGCCTGTCTTCGGTGCAATTGGAACTTCAGAAGACAGTCAGGGTGAGTGATAAGTCACTGAAGTGGGAAGTTAAGCATATGGGTGAGTATTATGATTGATAGAATGTGGTTAACAAGGATTGCTGAGGAGGGAAAGATCATGGGTAAGTCATGCTGGGCCTTTATCTCAAACAATTGCAACTGGACAGCATGTCTATTTTTGCATGTTTATTTAGACTGTGGAGGAGCCCAGCTGGTTTTAAGGTATTTTAAGAATGACAGTTTGCCTTTCTGAGGCAGCAGCAAGATGGTCAGGGAGGGTTAAGATGGTGAGGTTTTTATAAGGTAGACCATGTGCTGGAGTAGAAGCCCTTTGGGAACAGTAAGGGAGCCATTACAGGAGGAGGAGGAGGGTTTCAGAAATGTTGATATTCATACACTAGTTTGGTGAAAAGTATTGCAAGACTGCTTAAGGAGTTATCCAGGGAAGGAAATTAAGGAATTCTTACCATAGGGTTTCAAGGAATGTTTTCTGTTACAAGCTAACCAACAGGTCATGGGAGTTTCTTGAAAACATCTGAAGCCATCTAAAAGTAAAGAATATATTGACTAGTTGTTATTAAACAAGAAGGCAAAGCCAGAAAAGGTGGCAGGTCCATCTGAGGATGTTCTCTTTTAAAACGTCTACATTTCCCCTCTGGGTTTAGAACCCAAGATACATCAATAGGGTATCACCTGATTTATGGCCTATCATTTCCAAAAGAAGAATTGTTTAAAGACAGTATACATAAGAACAGAGTAAAGGTTCATTATGTATCTCTGGTTGATGCAATTAGCATCATATAAGCACCACTGGATCCGTGGCTTGGGAAGAAGAGTGCTGATGTTGAGTTTTAAGTGTTTCCCATATGGGTACCAGACTGGCATGCACCTGGACAGTAAATAGTTTTCAGCAAAACTATACTGCTGGACTGTATGGTGGCTGGTACTAGATTTCAAAAGATTAATACTGCCTCACACTGGATCTGGGAGTTAGCTGATCCAAGTAGGAGAGTTGGCCACTAATTAGATGACTTTCTTATTAATGGTGAGGAAAATGAAAGACAAACATGGTATAATATCCTTCCTAGCCTTATGCAGTTCACCTTTGATAGCTAAGAAGCTGGCAGGGACAACTGGAGTGCTTGCCTTTTTGGGTATAGGTTCATTGGTTCATAGGTAGGTACTAGGCTATTGGCCCTAGGGCCTATATAAGCCTAGCCAAAAAGGTACCCTGGCTTTTGCCACCCAAGAAAATTATTTTCCTGTGCCCCTGTCGAGCAGAGCCACAGAAGTGATCCCCAGGGTGAATTTCCTATTTCCCATCTAATCATCAAGATTTTTCTTGAAGAGTGCTAATGAGGAGCTCTGTTTGACATAGATAGGTAGTCTGTTCCAGAGTATGGGACGTCTCTGGGACAGGAATCTATCCCTCCAGCATGTTTTGTTTATTGTGGTGATGAGGTTTAGGTCCCTACAGCGTGTAGCTTGGAGGGATTGGGATTTCTTTAAGTGGAGCATGTCCAACAGCTCTGGGTTTGACATAGCTTTGTATGCTAGGCAGAGATCACCTCTGAGTAGGCAAAATGTGACAGAGTAAAGCTGGAGTTTTTTGAGACGGTCTGCGTAGGGGATCTGTTTGAGGCTGGTAATCATCTTTGTGAGGTATTTCTATGGCCTTTCCAGTTGTTGTAGATGTCTTGTGAGGTACATACCAAAAGGGGCGTTGTACTCTATAATGGGTCGAATGACTGATGAGTAGAGGGGAACAATTACCTCTTTTTTTCTGGATGAGAAACCTTTTGTGATGAGGTGTGCCACATAGACAGATTTCCTGACCACTGTAGTGATGTGATTATTAAAGGAGAGACTACTGTCCACCTCTGTCCCAAGGTCTCTTATCACACTTTTGGTGTTAAGTAGACTACCACCTATGTGGTAGTTCATGGGTACAGAGTTTTTACCAAAGGGGATGACAATGCACTTTTTGACATTGAGCTTCAGGCCATGGCTTTGACACCAGGCATCTGTCTCAGTGACGCCCTTTTGTAGGATGTCCACATTGTTAGGAGTTTCAATTATGGCTCCTAGTTTGCAGTCATCTGTACATTTCATTAGCCAAAGACCTCCTGTGTTAGCCTATACTTCAGAGAAGTAGATACCAAACAGGAGAGGACCCAGAACTGAACCCTGTGGTACTCCACTTGTCACTGGTCTGAAGTCGGATTTGGAGTCTGTTACTTTCACAGTGTCGGTTTTGTCCGTGAGCCAGTTGGCAACCCATCTTGTGACATAGTGATTTTATACCTAGTTTAGTTAGTTTATCTATAATTCCAGAGTGGGGGACGGCATCAACAGCTTTCGGCGAGATCTAGATAGGCTGTGTGAACCACCTTACCTTCATCTATGGCTTTGGTGACTGCTTCAAAGAATTCTATCAGGTTTAGGAGAAATGATCTGCCTTTTATAAACCAGAACTGGGGGCCCAGAGTTTGGAGATTACCAATGTCTTTGTTTATGAGTTTCCATGATGATACGTTTCATGGCCTTGCAGGCCAGGCTCTTCAGGCTAATGGGGTGGTAGTTCCCGGGGTCCATGGTGGCTCCCCCTTTGTGGAATGGGATAACCGTCGTGGTGTGCCATTCAGTGGGCACAAAGCCTGAAGTGAGGCTATGATTGAACATGGTATTTAGGAGGGTTGCCAGTTCATTCTGTAGTTCATGTAGAATGCAGCCTGGGATATTGTCAGGTCCCATGGATGCTGTGTTCTTGGCTTTGGAAAGTGTGTTTTTGTACCTGTGCAGCTGTGATTACAGAAACTTTGCATTCTTCTGGTATAGAGATGGGCCCTCTAAGGGGTGAGAGGGGGGGTAAAGTTAGCACTGAACCTATCTGCCAGGATGTTTGCAATATCAGTTAGTTCTGTATATTTACTGCCATTGTGCTGTAACTCAGAGCAGATCTGTGTTGCCATTGAGATTCTTGAAATAGCTATATAATGCTTTGTGGTTTTCTTTAGAGTCAGTGGTGATTTTGTTTTTGTAACTAGCTTTGGAGGATTTTATGAGGGATCTCAGCTTCTTACTGAGGCTGACCAGGGGTTCTTCCAGTCATGGGATTTTACTCTTTTTTTTGCAACAGTTTCTTTCTTCTGTTGTAGAGTTTGTTTATGGCAGAGGACCACCAGATTTGCTAAATTTTTTTGGAGGATAGCATCTTGGTTCTGTTAGGGATAGCACGATCCATGCACTCATGTAAGTGCTTATAAAGTGCATTTGTGTAGGATTCAGCAGTCGTACCTCTATTGTCCATCTGCATGGGTGTCATGAAGTTTGCCACTTCTGTCTTAAGAAGTGTGAAGATGGATTTGGAGAAATTTTTTACAGAGGTTTCCCTAATGGGGGGGGGTGTAGATGTCTGGGGTGATTAGCTTGTGGTTGGATCTGACCAATGAGGAATTGACCTCTGGTGTGGACCACCAGTCACCCATGTTGGTAATGACCAGGTCTAGGATATTGCTGCCCCTGGTGGGGTGTGAATAAGTTGATTCAAGGCATTGGAATTTATGAATTCCAGAAAACGTTGAGCAAAAGAGTTGGTACATGAGTAGTTTTCCTAGTTAATGGGTTAGTTGAAATCACCCATTATTAGGGTGTTGGGTTGTACCCTAATATTTTCCAGTGTATCAAGAAATGAGGAGTGGGAATCCTGGGGCATGGTGGGGGGTCTGTAGCAAGCTACAATTTGGATTGCGATCTTGCCCAGAGTTAGTTGCACTTGGATAATCTCGGATGCATTATGCTGTGCAACTAGCCTGGAGGTGTGGATATCCTTAATGAATATGGACACACCTCCGCTTTTAGTGCTTCGGTCTGTGTTAGGTGGCCAAAGGGTATGGTATGAATTATTGCCTGGTAATGCAGGGGTACTCTCTGGAGCTTTGAACCAGGTCTCTGTTACTGCACAGATGTCGATGTTCTCCATTTTAAGGAGTGCCTCGAGTGAGTGAATTTTGAGGTTTAGACTTCTAGCATTGAGTAGCATTACCCTCAGATTTTGCTTGCTTTTACCTGTTACAGTGGTGAATCTGTCATTTGAACCCTGCCTAAAAAAGGCACTATAGGGGTGGCAAGAGACTTAGCCAGTATCCAGAATCCCAAGGTGAGAGGTGCAGGCCATCTCTGACAAAGCATCGTGGTCTGTCGATCATGTCATCCCAGGCAGACAAATACTGCATCCCCTTAGAATGACACCGGAAGCTTAGCCAATTGTTGCAGTCAATCATTTTGTCCTTGTACTGTGGTATCATTCTAGGTGATGGCATAATGCTACTCAGGGCTAGGGTCATACCTGCCTGGGCTACAAGATTGGACAGCTCCTCCATGTCTCTTTTCACGTAGTCCAGGGAGATACTTCTCAGGTCATTTACACCAACATGGACAATGACAGAGTCATATTTGTACTTGTTGTGGAGTGACTTAAGTGCGTGTGTTATGTGGCGGATCCTGGCACTCGACAGGCAGCTGACAGTAACGTTCTCCTTGTTTAGCCTGGTGAGTGGAACATCAGTGTGCCTGACTACAGAGTCACCTATAACTGGAGTGTTGGGTACGTTGTTATGCCTTATGGGCTGTGGTTGAGTGTCACAATGAGTTTGTGGGCTATGTGTCATTTGGGTTGTGTTAGGGGGTATAGTTTGCTTGTGTTTCTGCTTTGGAGGTCCCTGTTGCTTGGGCAGGTTTTTATTGAGAGCCTCTGCGAATGTAGGTGTGTGTTTTGTGTTTCTATGTGTGTGTTTTGGTGGTGTAGGTTTTGAGGGATTATGTGATGAGTGTGGTGTGGTGCAAGTGTTTGCCTTCTTCTCTTGACTGTCTAGTCCAGTCTTGGGTGAAGAGTGGTTTGCTTCCAGTTTGGCTATATAAGTGCATCTCTCACAGGTTGTAGTGTTGGGTGGTAGGAGGAGAGGGTTGTCTGTATACATGAGGCAATTGCTGCATTGCCCTAAGATGCCCAGATTCATCAGGTAGACAGGAGAAAACACTGGGAGCTGACCCTTAGACATGCCTGGATAGGTGCTTATTGATTAAGTACTAAAAACTGCTTTCCTCTAAGTGAGGAAAGTTGAGTGCTCTAGTAATTTGTAGCTTATTTAATGCTTACAATGAGTTCTGAACAAGTGTTGAGCTGAAAGAAACAGATTTGAGTGCTGAAACTAAAATTTTAAGCTAGAAGGCTTCCCTCCAACACAGAAAGGCTTGGGGGCTCAGAAGCTTATAAATAGTCTTGGATACAGAAAATCTGTATGCTGACTAGACTACTTACAGGAAAGGCAGGAAACAAGCTTAGAATTTTTTTTTTCCTTCCCAGATGCTCTCTTTGTACACAGTAGGAGTGCCTGAAATCAGAATATGATCTCACTGCACTCAATTGAGTGAGCAAATGAGATGGGCCCAGAAGGAGTATCCAAATACAAAATTACAAGAGGGGCGTGCAGTTTCAAAGCCACCAATATTAATACCAAAACAAGAACAGGGAGACGGGGTGGAAACTAACTGTAGAGACACAGAGCCACAATTTTCAGTTCAATTAATATTCAGTGAGAAACAAAAATAAATAAAATGCAGGACTATATGAAAAAGTGCAGATAAAAGTGTACTTAAATTTGCTTATACGTCCAGTTGATTGCAGGTAGATCTTAGCAGGCCAAAGCTCAAGTATTTAGAGTAAAGAGACTGAAATAATGTTACAGTCATGTCACAGTCTTTTAGGCTGTCTGGAATGAAACTCAGAACATTATAGAAGTATATCTGATTACTTATTTACTTTATCTGGATTGGTGCTATAGTGCATTGACCCTCCTCAGACGTGACCGCGGCTAATAGACAGCAACAATGTTACTAACTTTTGCAAGGAAATACAATGCTTGACAGTACACAATGTTAAAACAAGAAACAAACATACACAATATATGAAGTATATTTTATTTGATAAAAAGTATCATATAGCAAAATGTGTACTAACATATTTGTTAGTATATAGGTTGATAAGTTGTTAATTGAACCAGTCTTTTACCATGTGACAGAAAGATTGTGATTCAAACTGACTAAATAACACGATGAGGGGATCGAATGCATGACTGTGGTATAAAAATTTATAAAGTAATTCTAAAAAAGAAGAATGCCTGTATTGGGTATGTCATTACTCTCTTGGGGCATTTAAACTTTGCATGCAAGACTGTAACATCAGGTAGTGCTTTCACAAGGCCCCTGTTTTCATTATTAAAAGGAAAGCCACATAAGCATTGCAGGGTTGGGATAACACTGTAAGTGAGATAAGCTATAACCATATAGAAATGCCTTTAAAAAGTTTACAATGCACTTTGCTTTTGGTAGGATGAAGTAGGAAGGAAATAATGTTTTGTTCTGGAACTTTACAAAGGTGCAGTAAGTTCAACAGAGATGGTTTTAAAAGTAAATCGTTTTCTTGCCCTAAGCTGAGGTGTTGGGAGGCTTGTGGAATATTTATGGAGATTTCACTCCTAGAGCATACGTCTGCTTAGGTTCCACTGCTAGTTTGGGGACATGATTTACCCAATAAAAGAATGATGTTTAATTCTGACAACAACACTGTCATATTTGTGGTATTTGTTATGAACAAGAGGATATCCTGATGTCTCAGAGTTCAGTTGCTATGGAGGCAGTTTGTTTTGTAAGGAATGAAATTCAAACATTGCTGACAGTGTTTCTCCTTTGGGGATGAACAGTCTGTATGTTGGTACCAACATCAAGCTATCATCATGGAAGAGGTACAGTATGAGAAACTGAAGAGCGTAACAGGTCAGTTAATGAAGAAGTCTTGGGTTCCCAGCATGTGAATGTCATATAGTTGAGTTTATAATATGCTTGGGGCTATTATGGTCCATAATGTTGCAACACATTTCTGTAGTGTTGCAACACAGGAACCCATAACTGGGTTTGGTATACACTATCTGGTGTACAGGTGTTGCGTGAGAGATGTGACAAGGACTATAAGGGTTGATATGATTGTCTTTAGCCTTAAATTTTTAGTTTATGGCCTAGCTGATTTTTTATTGGATGGTGGACAGAATGGTAAAGGGATGGAGCAGGATTCAGGCAGAGCATAAACCCAGAGGCAATCTCTGAGGGTGAATCATTGCTATTTTTAAAACAATTTCAAGTTGTCATCAAATATTAGTGCATGTATAATACACTATCTTATTTTTTTGGTACTCAGGAGTATTCAGAATAAGTGAATATTGTGAGATCCGGTAGTAGGGGCAGTTAAGTCTCTCTAATGGGGAGACGCACTGATTTCACACAACAGAGTTGTGATGTGGCTGGGTTCTTCAAATACAAATCAGTTTTGAAAAGGACAGCACATTATTCTAGATAAAGAAGGAGTTAACCTTACTTTGCCTTGCCAAATGGGTTGACATAATACATTTATTCCACAAGGAAGAAAATCAAATGAATCCAGCAACTGAACATCATCAGGGAAGGTTATCCATGTCTACTTTTTTAAAACAATGCTGAGAATTAAATCATACTGAAGTTAATCCCACTTATGTTTTGGCTTATTTGCTTAGAGATGGTTATGAAACTGATTTAGCTATGAAAGGTGTGTCGGTGGAAATCATCAAGGACATAGATCCATGGACATCCTAGGGCTTTCATTGAAACATTAGATAAAAAATAAGTATTTGAAGACCATTCAAATGACTGGGCAGCAGTGGGGATGAGGTTTACAAGGAAAACGAGGAGGAAACAATGCAGCTAGTGCACTCTAACTCTTACCTTGCTTGTTTGATATATTTTTTACAAGTCCTGCTGCAGTGTGTCTTTTTGCATATGAGGTCCAGTAGATGGCCTGGAAGAGGCCTGGTGGTATCCAGTTAGAAATATACATCATGGAATTCAAGGACTGTGAGGGATGACATAGGTGCAGTTGATTACATTATTCAAAAAAAAAAAAAAAATTACTACAGGAGCCCAAAGGCATGACTTATTGCTCTTGCACTGAAGTGGGTAATGATTTTGAACTTGTTCCAAAGAAGAACTTGGTTCAGACTTTGCTAGAAGATATACATTACTTAAAAAGCTTGTTTTCAGGAGTTGTGATTATATATTTAAATATAACTCCAGTGTTAGTTTGGGAAATTTCAGTCAGTGATAGGGGTGTTGAAAATACCAGAAAATACGTTGATAAAATAAAGGACAGAGAAGAGGAGAGCAGATGGACAGTTTTATGGTCCTTGAGCATTATGACCTGGAAGACAAGAATCCTGCATGCTACTGACTTAATGAAGTGCATTTGTTGGAAGTGGGTTTCAACTTTTTCAACTTACATATATACAAATTCAAACTTATTTTAGGTGCATATTGCTGAGGCACTATCGGAAATAATGAAAAGTAACAGTCATCAAGTAAACATGACAGTAGGTATAAAACAAAATGCATATGAGGAACCCAGGCAAGGCAGATCAGAAACCAGTGACAACAGAATATGGCAAACCTTAGTTCCCAAGTTTAGTTCAAAAAGGTAGGTTGTGAGCATGATTCAAAATCTGCTGAGTGTTGGAGCAAATCTCAGCCAACCAGGCAAGAACTTTCAAAAGTAAGTGCCCTGATAAGCAGAGGAGCATTCACTAGAAAAATCTAAGTGAATTCTTAAAACATCCAGTAGCCCAAGGGAAGAAGTGCAGAGAAGACGAAGAAGGCAAGTACTACCATGATGGGAACTTCAGCAAAAGTGTGAGGTATTTTAAAATGTTTGCAGGGAACCAGATATGGACAGGGCATAGTTTTGCAGGATTAGGCCATCAACTGTGTGGGTGTATAAAATGGATTTGAAATGCATTATTGTGGTCCTTATTTCATGTGTTTATTTTCATTTTTAATTTTTATTAAATTCAGAGAACAGAGATATATACAGATAGCAAAGTAGCTTAATTGCTGGGTATGGGGGCTGTTTGCGGACAAGAATGATGGACACTGCTGTCATTTGGTCATTATTTTTGCTTTCTAGGGCTAATAAAATTTATGTAAGGAGCACTTTGGCTACTCTTTATATGAAACAAAATTGAAATAATACTGTGCCATTATTTTTTATCGCAATCAGAAATCTGAGATGTATACAGTCAGCAAAGTAGCTATAGCTGCTTTGTGAAAGACAGGAGCAGTCTGACTGAAAGCAACTGACCCCTTTTGTCATGAGCTCAATTTAAACATTCATTAATCTAGTTTTGCAGTTTTGCAGGGTAGACGTGGTGGTACAGTGATAATGTTGTTACCTTACAGCAAGAAGTTCTCTCGTTCGATTCTCAGCATGGCTTGGGAGTGCCTTCTATGTGGAGTCTGCATGTCCTCCCCGTGGTTGGGTAGCGTTCGAAAGACATGCATGCATAAATGGGCATGCTTTCGTTGAAGGTTGGGCATCGAGCTGGCACCTCGGCGTTTTGTAAAAATCTACTGCCAATCATTAGCAGACCGGAGTTCCACTGTGGCGACCCCGAAAGACAAACAACATTAATCTAGTTTTGCAGGATTTGTGCATTTGTGTGATGTTGCTTGGAATACTTTACTATAGCTGCTGTGTGTTACACTGAAAGAAACTTGAACTATAGTATTGTGGTCATGTATTCTTATTCTTCTTATTATTACTATTATTATATTTCACTACAACCAGAAATCTAAGGTGTAGACAGTCAACAATGTGGCTATAATTGTTAGTTAATGGGGGGGGGGGGTTCTATGGTTGAAAATGACTGACCCTACTTTCACAGACAAGATAAGTACTCGCTAATCTAGCTATAAAGAACTAGGGTCTATTTATAGGTTCATGGGTATATACAAGGCTAACAACTACTGGGGCCTTTTTAAGCCTAGTCATGCATCATAAATTTCTGACAAGTTCTGGTACCATTGGTAAGTGTCGGCAGGGGCTTGGGAGATGAAACTTTTACAAGCAGGGGCCTTATTAGAGACATAGGTGCCAAACCAAGGAGCCTTGCTTCAAATGGATAGTCAGATAGATAGCTCTCTTGTTAGCTTCACATCCCTTTTTTTATCACAGTAAGAGAGGTCCTTGCAATGAATAAAGAAAAATGCATCATTTTAAGAAAAATAATTTTATAGCATTTTTTTTAATAATTAAAATAAATTTTGAGTTTCAAAGTTTTCTAAGTTTCCATTTTTTTTTTTTTTCTTTTTTTTTTTTTTATTTTGTTTTTTGTTTGTTTAGAAACTTCAGTTTTTTTTTTTTTTTTTTTTTTTAAAAAATTTTAAATTTTAAAAAAACTCCTTAAATAAACGTACAATTTAGGTTTAGGTATCTAAATTTTGTACTAGTAATAATAACACTGTCCTTTCTTTGAAAATTGTAAACCAAAAAAAAATGTACCACTGAATGATGAATGCATAGAATGCTATGCCTTCGGCTTGCTGCTGTTGTGCTTAAATTAAAAAATAAATTTTATGTTTTGTTTTAATGTGGGCAACTGTAAGGAACAACTAGACTCAGGCAGTATGGTTGTATTTATAAAGGTGTTGTATAACCGTAAAACAAAGACCTTTTCTAAAAGGCAGTTGAAGTAGTCCATATTCATGGAGATAAGAAAGAGTGCCTCATTACTCAAGTGGGAATACAAATCGTGTATGAAGAGGTAGTACATCCTGTTGCATGATTCCCAATGTACATACTGATAATAGGGAAATCTTTTCCACACTTTAGTTCTTTGTGGAGGCAGTAGAACTGACCGTGTTTGCAGTGAGACAGATAGCAGAGAGGACACTAGCGATGAGGAAAGAGTTCAGTTGGGCATTTCTAGACCTGAAGGAAGGATATAACAAAGTCTCAAGAAAGCTGGTGTGGGCAGTATTTTTATGGACTGAAACTCAGGAAATATTTGTAGAATTAATGCAGACTATATACAAGGACCAAGTGAAGCAAGAACTAACAGTGTTTCAACTCAGAGAGAGGTACCTAGTGGGAGTGAGTGTGCATCAGGCTTCAGCTCTGAGCCCACTACAGTTTATAATAGTGATGGACTTTATCAGCAAACAGATCAGACAGGACAGATCTTCAAAGATGCAGTCCATGTGTACTACAACAGACACTGAGCAAGATTTGGCAAATGATAGGGGACTAGAATGCACAAATGAAGGTAGACGGAACGACTCTGAAAACAAACAAGACAGTGGTCACGTCAGCAATGAGAGAAATCAGAAAATGTTGAAAACTATTAAAGAAGAAAAAATAGTGGAACAAATTAACAACTTCTAGTATCTGGGAAGTGTTGCTGAGGTAAATGGAAGTCTGAATGAAGAGGATAAAGCTAGAATCACAGGTATTGCAGCCAAGTGGTACAAAACATCAGTAGTATGTGAGAGAAGAATGCCAAATAAGCTGAAAAGTAAGGTGTACAAAAACAGTGCTGCAACCATCACTTCTGTATGGTACAGAAATCTAGGCAATGAAGGCAGAGTAGCTGCAGAAGCTGTTGGTGATGGAATGAAGTGA